>NW_003299140.1:419311-445605 GCF_000151645.1 Tuber melanosporum | reverse complement strand
CATGACTGCGAAGAATAGGAGGTATAGGTTATTGAAAAAAAGAATTGAGTAGAATGGTTTCCTCTTGGTTGACTTAGAGCAATTCTTTTAAGTACTATTAAGAGTGTGGGGTTATGAAGAGGAGTGGGTTACCACCGATTGTTAAATCCCAGTTAATTTTGTCAACACACACAATAACACCTGCATTAAGTAGAAGCCAACTCTAGTACATGTCAAGAGGACTTAGGCTGGAATCTTTGGTATGGACAGAGATTGTCTATGAAGGCTTGGTGGTGTTCTTTTTATTTATTACTACTAAGAACTCACTAAGAGAACAGTAATGATATCTTAATAAAGGTTCATAGGCATAATAATTACTATATGGTTAGTATCTCTTCTCTGTTGCTTGATATTATCTGTAAAGTATGAGAGGTACTTTAATATTTATATTCCTCATCTGAGTGTTCGTGGACTACTTCTCACTACTAGACAACTAAGTAACTTTCTTCAGTCTATATGCAATAGTCTTTGGTCTTAATAAGTGCAAACACTGTTTAACCTTGAATTCATTCACACCATCTTCATATTATTTAATAATAATATCATCATAGTTCAAAGATGCTCTTTTATCTTCCAACCAATGGTCTTCAATTTATGGAGTCGAATAGACCTTTTTCTGAAACTTTAGTCTATTTAACTATCATTCCAGTAGTCTCTTCGGAATACACAAAAGTGGCCAACTCATGTGTCAGGTAGCTATATATAATGCAGGCAGAATAGACAGCATGCTAACACTTTATGTCCACCACTGATTAGGTCTTCTGAGTCTGAGCAGCTTTTTCTCGGTCCACCTTGCCTTCAAGAGGATCACCTCTGAAAAGATCCTGTCTCCAGGATCAACCAACATTCAATAGCCTTCAGATAGGTATTAGTGTCAACTCTATCTCCTATATCCTCTGGGACACTGTAGGAATAGCGGTAGATTATCCCAACAAAAATATCCCATTTCTTTCAGCCCATAATTAGGATGCCTAACTTTGAAGCCTAGTAACTCAAACTGCTTTTAACAGATTTCCTCATCTCTACTTCTCAGAAGAACCCAGAGGTCTCTCCCTATATATTCTATGAAAAGCTTCTTGTTAGGCAGAAACAACTTGATAGACTTCAAGATTGTCTAGGCCAATCGAGATTCGTTTCTGTAGACGGAGATTGTCTAGGAAGGCTCAGACTTGGCTCGTTTCATTTATGACTACTAGGTACGGAGTAAAGTAAAGTAGGTAGAATCGTAAGAACAATATTATATTGTTAAGGTCTCTTCTCCGTTGCTTGATGATGTCTAAAGCTTGGGAGGCACTTCGATATTTATATTCCACGTCTGAGTGTTCGCGGACTACATCTATTTATCATACAACTATGTACTTCTTCAATCGTAATTCGCAACGTCGAGTTTTCTTCCAAGGTGCGAACACCAGTGGACCCTGAAAACCATCACACCCTCTTCGGTAATTATGATATTTCTTCTTAGGAAACGTACTGTCCCCAATAGTAATATCCCGATTAGCAGTATCTTTAGACTTCTGGCCTAGTCCTTAAGTCGAACTGAGTTGGCTCCAATTGTCTTCACCATTGATAAAATGATCAGTCTTATCCACGGCTATATCTGCAAAGGTGGTCGTCATTACCACCATCGTAGGTCATTTAATTCCAACCCTTTGTAACTCCATACCCAACCGATAGATTTTCTTTGGATGACTTCCTATTCACTCACAGGAAGCCACTCCACTAGACTGGTAATTAATCCCTCAATCAGCAACCTTTGGTTGCTCTCTGGGTTGTAGGTTTCAGTAACTATCGTAGTATTTGAGAATCACCCCATGACTACAACGTGTTCCGAAACCCAGTTACAACACTTCGTGATGTTCGTTGGCTTCTTTGGTAGTGTCTTTTAGAGTTCTAGACTCTTCTGGTGTATGCGATTGTATCAGTCTCTAGTAGAGGTCCTTTACTCTTTGATACCATCTCATTATGCGAAATCGTCCCATTACCTACGTCCCATGCCAAAGGTCTCATACCTTTGAAGCCTAGTAACTCTCTGAGTAGTTGACAGAACTACTCTGTTCCACTTCCCAGGCCTAGCCGAAGGTCCCCTCTCATATATCCTGCGAACAGGTTCCGGCCGGACAGACGGCGGCAACGTATACAGTATTATTCCAACACCTTCAATTCTGTAGTAATGTAGTCACAGGACGCAACTGAGATTGATATATGTGATGACGCGCGGGCTCCATAAGGGAGCCGGAGGGGGGTGTTGGAGACCAGAGATTCCGATTCCACGTGGGGTTACCCTACTTAGGGTGGTTCCTAGGTATTGGGTTCTGGTATTCCTAACACTTCTGTCCAGTCAGATTAATAGTAGTAACATATATGGTATTATGAAGTGAGCTTTATTGGAATAATATTAGAGTCATAGGACACAATTGTCTGAAATCTCACTAAGAATATGCAGGACTTATAAGGGGGCCAGAGGGGTATGTTAGCAGCTCTGATAATGAAAGTCTGTAAGCAGTTACCCTACTGAAAGGTCTGTGCTCTTCCATATACCTAACAGCCTGATACTTAAACTATTTTACCAAAAAGTATTGTTTAATATCTTTAATTATATTCATTCATGCTAGACATAAACAGGTTTCTGTATTTAAAGAATGCCTGATTCCACAATTGAAGAGGCAGACTTTAACAGACAGTATTTCAATACACTTGATTGAATGGTTACTTCTTTAATTTTCCCACTATACCTTTTGAAGCCTTCTTTAGTTTGCTGCTCTCACCTCGACTCTGGAAGACTAGGCCACCTGTTAACTATCATATCTTACCCAGAAACATGATTAGCATCTTGCAAACATGTTACAATAAAGAACATAGTGGGTATCTGAAGTATGTGAAAATAGATCAGGATGATCTAGAGAAGAATAAAAGGCAACCTGCTTTTATTTTATTAGCTATTGTTGTCTATTATTTAATTTGTCTAACCTTTTCCTCAGTTACCAATATTGGGTCAAATCAGCCTTTCCTTTCTTTTCATTTTCTTCTTTCTTCATAAGAATACTTTTCTGTTTAAGATATTCAATATTCAATTCAATTCTTACATTATTGTCTAGTCATAAATTTTCAGTCAATAGTATTCAATTGACTGCTATAAACCTTATCCTTGCAAAGAATGTACTAAATATATATATATATATATGAGAGTAGGTCATTTTTAGTGATAAACTTGAATACATGATAAAAAATTCCAAGAATCCAAAAAGGATTTATGTTTTTAGAACCTCTAATGAAAAGTAGAAAACATATTATATTCAACTTGAAGGTGTAAAAATGGACCTGGTATCAGATTAAGAGTTTTATATAGTCTTGTACTTGGAGGTAATATAAAAGTATTTTTATTTCTACATTTGAGAAGACAGTAAATTTATATATCTAAAGGTATATTCAGGTTTGAGAAAATCTTTTTCTAGATCCTTAGTAAGAAGTTGAAGACACAATTGGGGATTCTATTTTTCAGCAGGATAATACAAAATTACATTTTACAAGAAATACACTGGCTGGGGTGGAGGAAAACAATATGCAGGTTATGAAAAATTGCTAGCCTATTTACTTGACCTTAATCCTATTGAGCATTGTTATAAGAGGCTTAAGAAAAAGTTCCACAAATGCTTTCCTGATATCTACAAGGTATTCAAATTCTCTCTTAGAAGTTTGAGCAAATGATATTGAGGGGGAGTTTTTGGAGAAGCTTCAGGAATCTATACCTAAAAGTGTGATTGCTGTGCTGGAAAGGCAATACTATAATACACAAAATATTGAATATTCCTTCTTCAAAAACTACTTACAGTTTTACTAAATATATATATTTATAGAATCTGTATTTGAAATTTTATCTCTTTCAGTATTGTAGTTAGTAGTTCATAAAAAGATGATCGGGAATGTGTCATTGTTGCGTTGCCAGATCGAGTTTTTTGTCACCTGACTTTATCATACCGAGAAAGGAACCAACTCGTCAGGAGCCAATTGTCGAGTCAAGTGTTATTCCTCAATTGCTAAGAAGCACCCGCTGCCAGCATTCGCTACCAAATCCGGGTTCCCAGTACCAGTGCTCCCACATTTTAGATATTCACATAGAAAGTAATGTTCCCCGAATAAACCATTTCCACAATTAAATTCAAAACAGCCCTCTCTAAGATGAGACGTTCATAGTCTCGCAATACCGGTATTCCGGTGCGCCACAGACCATAGTATTGACCTCGGTCCGACAACTCCTACAGCGAGGCACCCTCATCCCATCCCACCCCCTATCAAACCCACCGCCAACTCACTCAACCCTCAACCTCAACAATGCCTCTTGCAGCGATCGCACAATTCACATCCACCAACATTCTCGCCCAGAATCTCAAAATATGCCAAAACTTCATACATACCGCAGCTTCCAAAGGCGCTGTAGCTCTCTTCCTCCCCGAAGCCTCGGATTACATTTCCAGCAGTGTGGAGGAGTCTCTCACTCTCTGCCAGCCCGTTGACACATCTCCGTTTGTCCTTGGCTTGCGGGAGGAAGCGAGGAAATGCGCTTTACGGGTTAGCGTTGGCATACACGAGCCTACAGGAGATGGGTTGAAAGAGAGGGTCCGGAACACGAGTATTTGGATCAATGAGCGTGGGGAGATAACACAGAGGTACCAAAAGGTGCATATTTTTGATGTAGACATTGAAGGAGGGCCAAGAATTCTTGAGAGTCGGTAGGTACCATAGTACTGCCAATTAGGAAGCGGGACAAGGAGTTGACAGACCTGGCGATTAGGAGTACGGAACCTGGAACTGTTCTGACACCGCCGTTTGATACACCTATTGGGAAATTAGGTCTATTGATCTGCTTCGACGTTCTCTTCCACCACACTATTTCCAAGAGTTGTAATGGCTAACCCTGGTAATAGCTTCGGTTCCCAGAAGTCTCGCTAGCCCTCCGACGACTGGGCGCCTCAGTTTTAACCTACCCCGCAGCATTCACAGTTCCAACTGGACAGGCACACTGGGAGACACTATTGCGTGCTCGGGCTATTGAAACACAGAGTTGGATTATCGCTGCAGCTCAGGTCGGTAAGCATAACGAGATGAGGAAGAGTTATGGACATGCGATGGTAGTAGACCCTTGGGGAAAAGTAGTTGCAGAGTGCTTGGAAGAAAAGGAGGATATATGCTTTGCCGAAATAGACAATCAAATGATAGCGAGGGTTAGGAGGGAAGTCCCGCTGAAGAGAAGATTGTCAGTTCCCCATTTATATTCAAATAAAAATTAATTGGTTAACAGATTTTGTAAAGCGATGTCTACCCAGAGGTTTAGAACATGTTAATAGGCAGGCGAGAGATGGGGGGGGGGGGGTGCTTGGGCTTCCTGTGACTTAGGTGTTGGAGCTATTAGTACGTACTGATGGAACAGGATATTTTCTTCCAAAATGGTTAAGCTTCATACTTTCCCAGGTCTGAGCAAGGCCACAGGGGCATAACAGTATTAGTAATCCTTTCCAACAGCAGTCTATCATGAACATAAAAACCCTGGAAGTCGGCCAGAATCCACAAGTCGGACATTGATTTTTTGATTTTTGATTTTCCTTCTTTTCTTTAATGCCAGGGGTAGGACTGGACGCCAACTTGAACGTAGCAGTATATTTAAGTTAAAAAAAGTCAATGAAAAGTAAATCTGTAAGGCATACACAATTCAATAATGGGGAAAGCAGCACAGTTGTCAAAATCAAAGGTAAGCCATGAGAAAAAGGAGTCAATTGGACAGGCGCTTACTGTACAGCCTAGGATTCATGGGACCCACAACCTGGTTTCCGAGATCTTGCATTTGATTTTGAGTGGCATCGTGGTCGCTGATTGGTAAATGACATAGATTTGTCTTAAAAAAATCTATAGCATCAGGAGCATATCTTTTCACAGATATCTCGGGATTTCCCGGAAATCTGGTAACTTTGGCCCGGGTTGCGCCAACACTCCCCAGTGGTTCCCTGGTCCACCAGGATTTGGCCACAGTTGAGAGAGTCTTGACCGGACTAACCCAGGCTCTTGAAAACCATGGGCAGACTGCCAGCTTGAGGCAGCAGCTCGCGGTGCTGTGTCTGCTCAAGTGTGAAAAGAAAAAGAGAAGAAAAAAAGAGAAGGTATTTTGTTAAACTGTACCGCACAATGTAAAGGGTAGGGGAAAAAAAGTCTGTGGTTGACAAATTGTCTTTCTCATAATATAAATTCCATACCAACTAAACAGAATTCCACCAGTCTGTCTACACCCGGTAAATGGTGGATTGCTTGCGAAATTAGTTCTAAACCAATCCGCAAAAATGGCCTGTGAAGGTTAACCCCACGTACTCACATCGGGAACAAGGATTTCTGTGCCAAAGCCCAAACAAATCCAGAGTACCCGGAAAGATCCCGTATCACCTTCGCCAGCGCCAGGCGAACGAAGCATGGTTTTCTCAAAATGAATTGTGTGTATTGTGGTCCAGTAACGACCTATTCCCGAATATCGGCTTCCCGGCACCGGAATTGACGTGAGGAATGCGTTGATTCGACGCGTCCGGCAGCCCCCATTTCTCTAGGTGCGTTCTTTTTTTTTTTTTGTTCCAAGACCGAAAGCAGAACCACTGTTCTCAGCTCACCACGAAATTTCACCAATCACCATTGTGCATCTAGTGATGGACACGAGCAGATAATGCTCGAGCAGGACCCCCCTGATCTACTCGCTATAGGGATCATGCTCAAATATGCGTGATCACTATCGACCACTCTGTCTACTCAGCGGAGAAAGAAGGTCTGTCCCCGACCTTCACTTATGCATCAGGAGAGACATTTGAGCCACCCTTCGCTCATGGCAACGGGTCACAGTTCTGAACCCCCTTCCCAGCGTGAAGGTAAAGGTCGGGGGCAGATATGTTTTTATTTTTGTTTAGATGATCACAT
This sequence comes from Tuber melanosporum, assembly GCF_000151645.1. Lineage (NCBI taxonomy): Eukaryota > Fungi > Ascomycota > Pezizomycetes > Pezizales > Tuberaceae > Tuber > Tuber melanosporum. The sequence continues at coordinate 438,618 of NW_003299140.1, read as the reverse complement.
CCCCGACACGAATAAGGTATAGTTTGTATCAGTTGACTTTGTGGTTAAAGCTAACAATCAGAAGGGAGCATAGCGATTTCAAAATCGATGTCAACAAGACCCTTGCAGAATTAAAATGAGCAATCGAAAAGGGATTTGGGGAGGTAAATACACAAGTCAGGGCGACATATGGGAACTAGAGAGCTGACACGGAGCAAACCCGCGCTGAAAGTCCCCTACTTAAACTGAGAAGACTCGTACTGAAACCGAAAAGACTCACACAGAAATTGAAAAGACCCATACCGAGATCCAAAAGATGCACGCCCAACTCCGCCCCCTCCATTGGCAAGTTAGTGTGCATATAGCTGGGTCCGGATTGGTTAGTGGAAGCTTCACCTACTTCTACCGTTCTATTCGGTCCTAATATATATCAGGTTGTCGCATACATCGTTGAAGAATACCTAAGAATGGAACTCTGTATTGAAAGAAAGCTGCCTTCCGAGTCCATAGATCTTCCGAGCCCCGGACCGGCGGACCCGTTCCCAAGCCCGCAGTTGCAGGGCCGGTCATTACTCGTTATCCAGGGCACCATGTCCCTCTTCATGGGGTTGGCCGGTCAACTCAGCGGTTATACGAGACTCTGTAGAACTACAAAATGAAGAAAGACGTGTAACCAATTTTGCAAAGATAAGATTCTGAATTGACCAATAGGAAACAGTATAAAGGAAAAACTAGGAAGAAGACCCAAAAACGAGTAACGCCAAAGGAGAAGCCATATAACCGTGTTTCCTGAGTATAGCGTCCAGTATTCCGTCGTCCGAGGTCTTGGTGGAGGCGCCGCTGCCCTTGCCCGGGGAGATCGTTAGCGCTGATAAGTCCCGATACGGCGATGAGGGCGCATATGGCCGAGGGCGGTGGGCGGGCAATAAAGAAGGCGAGCAGTAGGATGAATGGTGATCCTTGAGTTAGGAGGAGCTAGAAGGTGTGGTGGATGAAGCGGAAGATAGTGGATCCTCAGTCATGGAGCTATGACCCCGCGCTGCCCTAGCAACCGGATATACCTTTCTCCGCTTGGCTCCCCGACTCGGATGTCTCCTGGCTACGCTAACTACTTCCATATGCTTTGCCCAATTGGCTATTTTAAAATTTGACTCATATCTTTTTTTTGTTGTGGTCAATATCATTATTTGTAGTGGTAGTGCTGTTGCCGTGAGGGGTACGTAGACTTTTCAGACACGACTGTACCCCTGTAGTATTTGCCATCACAAGAGGATTTTACTTGTGCGACTATCCATATCACCTCCCTCAGACTTTCAACATTCACAACCCGCTCGAGCATAGATCGAGGGGATGCTAGTTCATTGTGGTGGCGGGTTGCGGTTGCAACGATGGACTAAACCTTTTATCCCCGTGCTTTTTAGCTAGGGGGGGGCTTGAACGGTATATAACCAGTGATCCCAAGCGGCCAGTCCGTCCCGCTTTGAGTAAGGCCGGACTGTGGAAAAGCGGCTTTTCCAAACCTAAGCCGGGCCCCGCCTCGGTCACATACAGGCCGATGTTTCAAGAGATCACTCGTTTTTCAATCCTAATAAATGTTGTAATATGACTTCCAAATATGTTTCGGTTACGTGTTTGATTATGACAGAATTTCTGTCACAGTTACCCGTATGAGTTCATTTGTAAATGAACTCATAGTCCTTATTACCTAGTTGGATTCGATAGAATTTCCTCGGAAACTCTATCATAATACTAGTTTGATTATCTCGCTCGCGTTTCCTTTCTTTTCACCGCTCGGCTATGTTGTATTATTGCTCTTGTTTTTTCCTTTTTCTCTCGTACGAGGTATATGTCGTAGGTGGCGGTAGCGTGCTCTCGAGTAGCATAAGTAGGGCCGGATAGCCCACCAGTAGAGCATTAATCAAGCAAGAAGTACAACTTCAATCAAGAAATACAACAATAAATATTTTGTCATTCAACAGGATTAATTCTTTACAAAGTCACCCGGTTAATACTACACATTCGCCCAAGCTAGTGAGAGAGTTGTGTGAAGAATGGTATAGAGTGTCTTGAGGTTGGACGGTATATTTGGGTATCATGGTAGTTCATCGGTGGATGACAATGATTCGTCTTAAGGGAGATATAGCGCCGGGGCCATGTTGCTACTATTATCCTATTCCAGGTGATTTAAAATGGAAAGCCTGCAGGCCGTCAATAGATACATTATCTTCAGATTACCTGGGCATCTAGCGGCTTTGACCTGAATTGCGCCAGGACTCGACCCGGCGGTTGCCTGGGCGCCGCCGGGCTTTGGCGGCTGCTGAGAATTTCGACCGGACTGACTCAGGCTTTTCAAAACCAAGGCCGGACTGACTGGACCGCCGACCCGTGGCCCTGACTATGGTCTGGACTGGCCGCTTCGGATCATTGTATATAACTCATACCCCAACTTGATGAATTAAGCAATTACGTGGAATGACAACCTCCACATCCCGCTTAATATCCGCAATAGTCAGTAGGGAGCTCACACTATGCTCTCCTACGTTTACTCAAGGGTCGTTTCTCAACTAGTTATGCGATCGTGAGAATGAGGTGGACACAAGTGATAAACTGTGAAGCTACAGTAATAATTTTTTGATAGCTTCTTTGATCTCGGACCTGCTGGGGTTAGTGTCTTGTGATCGTAGCGGTTTTTAATAACCCACGGTAAACTGATGGAAGTGGGGGGGGGAGTGGCATAATTGGTAAGGGGAAGTCAGAGACCTGCGATAACGTGCTTTCGAACGCAATGGATTGTTGCGCGGAAGCTGGGGGTTCAACTTCGTAGGCATGGCACACACATGGGAGGGAAATAAGAGCACTGTTCTAATCCCGTACAAATTCTAGGTGTATGAGAAAGCGTTGGGAACTTTGTTTGAGCGTTAAAATTCCCATAGCCGAGTACAACTGTTTCATCTATATATCAATCACTTGGGCCGCTCGCCGTTCTCCTGTCCCGGCCAGGCCGCTCAATTCGCCCCCACAGCTTCTACCTCCAACCCTCCAACTCCTCGACAACCTTAACTAGCTCTGCGTCTTCGCTGTGATTCCCCACTACATCGTACTCCTTCCTGGCAACTCGCCCCCCTCTCTCCCAAGCACCACCGCCCAGTACCTCGACTGCCCAAACCCCAGCGGCTCATCTTGGGGAGTGCGCACGAGAACGGCCACTCCACTGCCTTTCTCCCCATTTTTTCTCCAGCGGCATCCTTCCACCACCCCGCCAAACGCCCTTTCAACAAGCCCGTCATAATGTTGTTAAACACCGGCGCTCCACCGAAAACCAGTCCTATACTCGTGTCATGTAGAACATGCGAGAAGATTAGCCGGAGGGTTCACCGGAGTCAGGTGCTCGGTGAAGTATGCGAAGTGAGGGGTAAGCAGGTGTATCAAAGCGGGGATGTCTTGAGGGAAGGAGGGGTAAAAGCGATAGCGTGAGAAAATGTGGAAATGGTGTGATTATGTTCAAGAAGGCTCCCGGAAGAGTTGGCATTGATTCATGTATTTAAAGGGCCCCCCTCCCGCCCCATTTGGATAGGTTGTAGGTCACGGAGGAGATCTAGTCTGTCTTTAGTCTACTCGTTTCATTTCTATATAACTTGTTCAAATACAGCACTAATTCCACTCATAATATTTGATACTTAATCCATACCTTCCTCCAGGAACTTCCCCAAGCAATAAATCCCCTCAACCCCAACCACCACTGGCGCTCTGCAGCCAGTATTGGCCTGGAACGCCATGCGCGCACCGGCACTATGTCCTACAAGCACACGCTTCTCTATCTTTGTGCCATAGCGTCCCTGTGAAAATGATGGCGCGGGGTGGGCGTAACCAAAGTGGTTGGGGTATTTGGCGACATTGCTGTTGGAAGGATAGCGTGGATGGGGGCGTAGACGGTAGGGACGGTAGGGCATTGGGAGGGTGGCCGGTTGATTTGGTCATGTTGGGGTCGCGCCGGGCGCGGCCATAGATGAAACTGGGGAGTTTGCTTATTAGTTGAGTGCAATGGGAAGGGGAGAGGGGGGTGTCGGGGGTTGGCACCAGGTGGGGAGAGGCTTTATTACCTAGAAGGCGTTCAGGTCAGGATCCTGGTGGCAGAGATCAAGAGTCTGGTGGGGGGGTGCCGCAGTAAGGCAGCTCCAGAGGAGTTTTGAAAGTTGCAATCATCGTGAAGCTGGGAGGGGGGCAGCTATTCTGGGATAGGCAGGGTTACGTGGGTGAATGTTTTGGATGTACAGTAGATATGATAACTTCTTTGTGGATATCATAGAAAAGGACGAAGGAAAGGGAGTTTGTGTCGGAGATTACCTACCCTGAGAGTGTAAGTCACAGTAAGGAAACTGTCGGCCCCCGCAGTGTTAACAGTGGAGCTGTCATAGTTGGAAGTAGATGCGGTCGGTATGCTCAGAATGTTGCTTCATTTGCTCGGGTAGAGGTTACGGAGATGCGCTTTGGATTAGTGCATCCTAAGAAGGAAATGACGTATCCGGAAGTGAATCATGTACCCGTTGGAAGCGGCACGGGTGAGTCTAGTCGAAGTGATTGCGCGGAGCAGAAGCAGTGCAAGAGGGTCAAAGGGACTGGGCGGGGCGGGGGTTACGAACAGCGGGAGTCTTCGTGAAGCCCGTCCCCTCCTTGCCAACACGGGGGTATGCGGAGGAGACTTGTGCGAACGAGAGTGGATGTGTTTGGTGATGGATGGGATACCGGTAGGAGGATGCCTCTGTTGCGATTCATATATACTCCTGCCTTTACCGTTTACTAAATTTGTTCTCAGGTTGCTGGTTTGGCGCACCCCCCGAGGTACGAGTACAAGGGAAAGCATGAGAACGTTAAGAATGCTGCTGTGCGGTTGCTCGATATCAAGTGGCACCGGTAATGTGTGAGCACGGTAGAGCCAGGACTGGGGCCACCAAGCGGTGGACTTGTATAGCAAGATGAAAAAAGATTTTCAAGAACTAACTACCCCGCATTCTAATAGTATTGAATAGAAACATGGCTGTCGCATAAGATAACTTCGGGAATTTTACTCAAGCGAGCGGATTGGGCTCGGGAGGTGGCTACGCGAGCCAGGCGGTACAGTACGGCAATGTTGATGCCGGGTCGGCGATACAAGGATAAATAAATTATATTGAGAATCCGATTGCAATCCGGTCACTTGAGATTGGCCCCCGGGAAGGGAATAGTCTAAGGACGAGATAATACCGTCAAAAGACTTAGATTTAGTCGGAAATTCTCCGGGGGCCGCGCCTTCAGGGGCGAATTATTTGGGTGGTTTTAGATGGGTAGTCTATATGGTCCGTTCAATTAATCTATATTCAACGCTTCTCGGTTTGTGGAGACACGTTCTAAAGCAAGCTGTCGGAACACGGTCCTGTCGGAATAGAATGGGAACTGTAGGTTGATATGTACCCGGCTTGAACCAAGCTATTGTGATGCTTGATTCGACGGGGCTTAGTATCAGGAGTATTGATCATCGTCTTTCGTATAATGTATATCTGAAAATTGCAATTACTTCGGCACTAACCACTACTACTTAGCACTCCCCCGGCTCCTAAGTCATGGATTCAATCACAATCTATTAATGCAAAGGATGCACCTTTCAAGGGAAGATAAACGGATTGGTGTGTGGAGATATGTGATTGAAAACTTAAAAATACAGTCTTCAAAAAAAAAAAAGTCTAGATGAATAGGATTCACTCTTTCCCTTTGCACCGGCCCTTCCCCAACTTGGGATACCAGTCGAGAAGCCCCTATCCCTTACGGCAACGCAATCCTAGGCAGGGTGAGTTTCCCCTTGGCCTGCATCTTTGTCTAGTGACCTTCTATGAATGAATATACTAATTTACGTAGGACAATATATCCTTACGTCTTGCCGCCGTCACAACCACCGCATGCAGTACGAGATCGAGAAAACCTCTCACACCTAGCTTCCAGGAAATATCCAGGATCAATATCCCCTTCGCATGGCGGTTACTACATAATGCACATTTGGCGAAAACAACTCGTGCTATTGTGATCGCCGGCACCTGGCGGCAAAGCTCACTCGACTATCCATTCCCAAATATCACCCTAACACCAACAAAAGAAATCCATCATTCACCTAATTCCCAACCCTTCACCACGCCGACGCCACCCTTCTTTGATTCGCAGGCTAAAGCGTAGCCTGACCGAGAGATCGAATGGTGCCCCAAAGGAACCCATCAGGTATCCACCAATCTCGAGCAGTCGCGTTATCGCGCTTTAGGTCCACCCCTGGGCGGGGGATATATCATATTATCATATTGTCCTCTAAAAGCCCCCTATGCTTTCTAGGTCATCTGATAGGGTCCCTATCTTATGCCTACAACTCACCATTACCATTTCCTGCTTGCTCACGGAGATGGGACTTCCCCTCAACTACCCAGTAAACTCGCACAACCCTGAACAGGCGTGCGGAAAAGATAGCGGGAAGGCAAGGTTTACTCGAGGGCTCGGGGGCCCTTAAAAAATAAGAAACTAGTAGGTGGCGATCTAGGGATCATTTGATTGGACGATTGTGTATTCTCTGGAAAGAGGTGCGATGGTAGAAGTCAAACCCCCACGCTAGTTCCATTGAAGTTACACCCAATTGGAGGAGTGAAAGTCATGGTTCAGAGGGAGCTTGTATAAAATTGGGCTCCTCCGATTCTATAATAGTTTAAACCGTCTATCATGTGCTTGGGATAACAGATAATACCGATACGCAAGGGGGTGACATTTGTGAACACAACTGCAACGCATAACTCGAGTGGAACGGACAAAGCTTGGCGCTATGCAATAGAGGTCATGTTCTCAATCTCGGCCCACTATCACGAGTAACCCGTTTCTCCGGGAAGCAACTGTAGCCGGATTTAGCTGCAGATGAAGTTGAGAACCATTTCTTGCATGAGTGCCCGGGTGTGGTAGGGTGGGTGAATTTATCTGGAGCGGGGTAGGGGGATATACGGTACCGATAAGTACCTGCCAGCTGAAAAATTACCCGCATCATTACAAGCTGCCGGAGTCTCATAAATGACCATGTTGTGTGGGGGTAAATTTAGCTGAACACAGCATATCGCACGGACAATTCCCCCCCTCCCACGAGGAGGATAGGCTTCAGGATCACCAAAACTTCGTGCTCTTCTATTAATATTCTTCCCTAACTGAAAACTATCCATACAAACATCAAAGAATACACATTCGGCTCCAGCATCGTGAAAACAAAGCTTCTTGCAATTCCACAATCAGTCGATAAGATGGGCAATTTTTTCTCAAGCAATTCTTCTGAGGCCCAGCCCTCAACGCAATGGTAGGCTCCCGGAGTAGCGCCTTCCTTTATCTGCGCTTCTGTCCACTGATACCAGTTGCTATTATTCTGGCTCTGTCGGCGAACAGCAATATTGCCGGTGACTTTAACGGTAATAGAGGTGATGGCAATCAATTCAACTGCGGTAACATCATCAACCATTTCCACGGCGCAACGAACTCGTCCGAGGGGCAGGCCAAAATTTTACAATGCTTACACAAGTCGGTGTACGAGTCGCATCGACGTCGGGTTCGTGAGCCAGTCGATGGAACGTGCACCTGGGTTACGGAGCACCCAAAGTATATGGAGTGGATGGGGAAAAAGCTGCGGGTCTCCTCTGGCTATCGGCGGACCCGGGTTACGGAAAATCTGCCATGGCTTCATTCCTCGTGGGTCATCTGAAAATGCAAACCGGCGCCATCGTCTGCTACTTTTTTTTTAAGGACGACAGCGAAGAACAGAGGAGCGCGACGCTCGCCCTTTGCGCCGTGCTTCATCAACTCTTCTCGCAGAGGAAATCCCTCTGTAGATATGCCGGGGAGGCGCTCGAGGCTAGGGGCGAGAAATTTGTGGAGGAGGTGGACACATTGTGGGATATTTTGGTCAAGGCTGTCGTCGACAGGGAGTGTGGCCAGGTAATCTGTGTGGTGGATGCCCTGGACGAGTGCGAGGATGTGACTTTAGCTCCCCTCATCCATCACGTGAACCGTCTCCTGGGACCACAAACGTCCAAAACACCTCTGAAATTCCTTGTTACTAGCCGCCCGTACCATAACATTGAGAAAGAACTTGGATCCCGGGCAACAACGATCCGGCTCAGAGGGGAGGACGAGGTTAGCGCTATTACCTCTGACGTTACTCGTGTTATAGATAATGGGATAACGGAGCTCGAGTCAATCTGGCGAAACCCTGGAGGGCTGAAGCATTTGCGCAATCTCCTCTTATCATCGGCCGACCGGACATTTCTTTGGGTTTCCCTGGTTCTCCAGCTTATGAAAGATAGCCACGATGGCTCGGCTGAGGAGTTTACTAACATTATCTCGACTACTCCGCGCGATTTAGCAGAATTTTACACTAAGATTCTTGATAGAAGCTCAGACCCCGAAAAAGCCCGACGAATCCTACATATCGTGGTAGCAGCAGCAAGACCCCTTACCCTTACAGAAATGAATGTTGCATTCAGGATCACGCGGGATCACAAGTCAGTGAGAGACCCCTCGGGAAATATTCACGATACGTTTAAAAAGACAATGAAAAATATTTGCGGGCTTTTCGTGCGGGTTCTTGATTCGAAAATCTACCTCGTTCACCAAACCGCGAGAGAGTTCCTCATTAAAGGATCTTTGGCTGGCCAGGGAAACTGGCAGTATACACTGTGTCCCAAGGATTCTAACTTTGTGATTACTGACATTTGCATTTCTTACCTTTCACGAGAGGAGTTTGCTGGCAGCCCATTAGCAATAAACGCTTGGGGCGGGGTTTCGAAAGAGGCGGTTGATGATTATCTTCAGAAATACTCCTTTCTCGATTACGCAGCCCGACACTGGGCAGATCACTTTCGAGATTCCTTTCGACATACGGAGGATCGGGGGATGGAGTTATTCAACTTTACGCGAATAATTTGTGATGCTGGGCCTGAATGCTGTCGAACATGGTTTCAGGTGTACTGGTTCAATAACCAGTGGTACGATATATTCCCCAAAGATTTTACTCATTTGATGATAGCATCATTGCTTGGGCAGGCAAGAGTAGTTGATCGACTATTGGAAGAGGAGGGAGATGTTAGTGCTCGATCCGAAATACATGGCACTGCGTTGAACATCGCAGCGGTCCGGCGGGACGAGGGTATAACCCGAAAGCTACTGCACAAGAACGTCAGAGCATATGTCGGTCGGAAGGGGTATAATATCTTGCAGGTAAAAGCCCGCTTAGCCGGAAGTGACTCGTGAATGGCTGACAATAAATGAACATTGTTTGACAGACGGTAGGTGGGTTTCAAGTAACCAGAAGGAGCTGGAGCTGATTTGGAATATGTTTTGCGTTACAGAAGGCAAGTAGGAGACACAATTTCTACAAGCCCACGAGTTGCTGACGCTAGAGCCTTGAGAACAATAGAGCGTGAGTGGACTACATTAGAAATGTTGGGTAACAATTTTGGCTAAATATAGAGTGACCATGAGCGTAGAGTGTAAGTTGGCGTTACAATTTCCAGCAGATCAAGGTGATATATTTCTGATTTTCGAGGAGATACAGGAGGTAGGAGATTCCGGGAATAGCTGCGATGGCGGGGGTGACGACTGATTGCTGAGCGGGGCGGTGTTATAGCTTGTGCGTAGGTGGATCGAGTTAATTAAGGGTACGAAGCAATAGCTGACCTCAGGGTGGCTGAGTGTTGTAGGAAGTAAGTGAACAGGATCAACCACGGTTCTGGAAAGGGGAAATAGCTGACCTCAGGGTGGCTGAGTGTTATAGGAAGTAAGTGAACGTGATCAACCACGGTTCTGGAAAGAAGCAATTTCTGACCCCTGGCTCGCCGAGTGTTGTAACTTAGCTTGTAAGTGAACCGGATCAATTACGGTTCTGGAAAGAAGCAATTGCTGACCTCTGGCTCGCTGAGCGTCGTAGCGGGTAAGTGAACAAGATCAACCACGGTTGTGGAAAGAACCAATTTCTGACCTCTGACCCGCTGAGTGTTGTAGGAAGTAAGTGAACAGGATCAACCACAGTTCTGGAAAGAACCAATTTCTGACCTCTGGCTCGCTGAGTGCTGTAGTTTGTAAGTGAACCGGATCAACCACAGTTCTGGAGAGAAGCAATTGCTGACCTCTGGCTCGCCGAGTGTTGTAGCTTGTAAGTGAACCGGATAAACCACAGTTCTGGAGAGAAGCAATTGCTGACCTCTGGCTCGCTGAGTGTTGTAGAAAGTAAGTGAACAGGATCAATCACGGTTCTGGAACGAAGCAATTGCTGACCTCGCACTCGCTGCACGCTGTAGCTTGTAAGAGCACTGGATTACCTACTATTCTGGAAACCGGCAATTGCTGACCCCTGGCTCGCCCAACGCCGTAGGAAGTAAGTGTACAGCATCATACACAGTTCTGGAAGCAGGCTATTTCTGACATCTGGCTGGCTGAGTGTTATAGATTGTAAGTGATAATGATCAACTATGCTTCTGGGACGCGGCAATTGCTAACATCTTTCTCTCTGGATGTTACAGCTTGTAAGTGATCAGGATCAACCACGTCTCTGGCACGAGACAGTTACTAATAACCGGCCTCCCGCCTCCTTCAGGCTGTATGCTCACTTCAACCCCCCCATCATCTGTTGTTGTTACTGTGCTGATATGTCCCGTGTTGATTCAGATTGTTAGTAACGGACAACCTCTCATTTCCTCGTTAATGCTGCTGATTCCCGACTAACTTCACACTCGCTTTCCACACCAGGATGTAAGCACTGTGTGTCTTTATCTCTTACCTCTTGAGAACGCTAACAAACTACTGCTTGCTCTTCTTAGTTTGTATGCAAACCTCTGTCGCTCTTTCTGCTCGCTGTTACTGATCCTTTCTTGGCCTTGTGTTACAGCTCGTTCGTAAATTGCGTTCTCCCTCTTCTCACTTCCCCCACTAACACATAGCTCTTCACAACCGTTTTGGTAAAGTAGATGGTGAGTAATTGGATTTGACTCCCACTATCTCTATTCTCACAGGATATCTGTTAACCCCTCTTGCAGCAGGTGAGTCGCCCCTGTCCTCTATCTTTCCTCTCCAACTATTATTGACCTCAATGTAGTTTTGCATCCAAGATTCGTCAGACCCTCGCACCTTACCCGACGGGGCACAGCCTCCTCTAGCTTAAGAGCTCGTCTGTCGTGAAGCCTGTATCATGTTCTCTTTTTTGTTTTGTAACTAGTGTTTAACTGTCTTGCTAACCATGTAATAGACTAATCGTCTAGAATGGGTTATTACTTAGAGGTCCATCACTCCTTCAGTACGTTTCCTGATATGCTGCCACCCGGCCTTTTTGCAAGCCCTTTGCTACGCTCTGTTGCCGAGGTTTTTTCTGGTAGGGGTATGATATTTGTTTTTGGATATAAGGACTTGTGGGGGTTGGCTATAGGTTTTTTGTGGGGTCTCTCTCCTATTGTATCGATCTATTTCTATCTCCATCTATATACTGTATTTCGATTTTCCAAATGTCACATCTGGTTATCCGGTATCCAGTCCAATTGGATATCTTCCTTCTGTCAGAGTGCTACCCAGTAGGAGGCAACAATAGCCCGAGCGCGCCAAGCTGAGCTGAGCTAACCCGGGAACAACACAAGAAACAAAGCAATCAACAGATATCTCTAACTTGTCTTGGAACTCTCAAGAAACCGCGGATGATGCTTGGCATGCTCACAACCCAGCCAGCATGCTCGGAGCCTGTTCGACATGTTGGAACATAGTCGGAATGTCCAGAACATGCTCGATGTGCGAAAAGCAGGCGTAAACCCGCAGGGCAATCTTTTTCTTTTATTCGCTCGTCCGTCCGCTCATTCGGTTTTCACCAGCCTTTAACCTTTGTCGTTTGTTCTTCCCACTTGCCCGATCGCATCAAGGGCTTCGCATGACCTTTGCTATCCAATCGTTTGCTTGTAAGCACACTTGCCATACAGTGATCCCAAACGGCCAGTCCGTCCGGCTTTGGCTGCGGCCGGACTGGCCCAGGCTTTTTAAAACCACGGCCGGGCTGGCTGGACTGCCGGCCCATGGTCTGGTCTGACCGCTTAGGATCACTGTTGCCATATCGCAGCCGCCGGAAAAAAATAGAAAAAGCACAACCGCGAGGGTTAGGGGGACTTCTCGGAGTAGTACGGTATCGGCAGCAGTACTACAATGGAAGTGCAACGGGACGGAATAGTTATTGCTCAGAGGCGATGGACAGTGAGAGTCTTTGTAGTGCTTGTATTTCCTTTTGTTAGCTTGTGTGTTTGCGGAGGAAATGGAGATACCTGGAGAAGCTAGAGGCTGTGTGTTGCGATAGGTGGAAGCTGGGGGGTTTTGTTGCCGTCATATTACTTACGCTCCCGCCTTTGATACCGTCGTTAGTTGTGAAATCAGGCAAGTTGTCAAATACGTAGTTGAGGAAGAGAGTTGAACGCGCGAGCTTCTCCATTTTTAGGCTTACCTTGGCCATCATAGCTTTCCTCACAATAACTAAGCATCCATTGGCTCTTGTTATTTCTCCCGCATCACGACCTCAACGCTAGGAGTGGCGAGCCACACTTACCATAAAGCCCCTTGCCGTACGTTGTTTCGCTAGCGGACCTCGGTCGTCGCTTTTTGTTGTTCGGTGATTGTACGCTATTTAGCGTACGAGTACGCGATTATAGTACATCATTTGGAGCATTTGATTGGACTCGTGTTTTTTTCCCCTGTTTTTGTCTGTCAGAAAGCTATCGTTGTATAAAGGCTTAGTTAGAAATACAAAGCAAAACCTCCGGTAGTCCTCCCCTCATGGCGCCCCAGCACTGAAACTGCCACGAACCACGGACGAGATAGGAGAGTTTCGAGCAGCCGGTTCATCGTAGTGACGTCGGGGGGGGGGGTCGTATGCGCGGCTCGACCATATCCATTGCGAGAACCGCACAAACAATGGAATGAATGAGCCCTGTGGGAAACTCAATGGTTAAACTTGTGGATATGACTTCTGCTGAGGGATAGATTTTTGGCTTTTCCCCACCACGGCCGAATAAAAGACAACTGTGGAGGCGTTCCAAAATTTATTTGGGGAAACCGGTGATGTTGCAATAACCTTAGACCGAATTCTATCGAATTGCCAAGCGCCGATATATATTGCATACGAGCAGAGATTTAAAGCATGGGCAACGGCCACCTGCGGATGGACGGTATATTTGCGTGCAACTTGAGCGCTAGGACTACTACCGTCCCGAGGAGAGTAATTCTAAATGATATTCCAGCTCCTCATCTACGTGAGTAGGAATCCTATTGGTTACGGAAATAGCTCACATGTGCAGAATTGGAGAGATTTAGGAGATATCGATGGAAATGGACAGATATGCGGGTCAGCTGTATCCGATGGATTATGCGCAAAGTCGGCTTTCCCCCCACCATATCCGGTCCGGTTGCACCGCTTCCCTCGGAATCCTCTACACTACACGGTTGTTGACTCCACGGTCACTGCAGGGCTCGGTAGCGGGTATCCGGCTTGAATTCTGCCCCACGGATATTGCATGATAAGCAAGATAATGTCTACGATAGAAGTACGATCTGAGCTTATGAGAGAAGTTATCATTCTATATCCTACCTCACCCGTTCCCCAGCCATAAACCGGGTGAGAGAAGGGAGAAAACACCTACAAGGGATTTCTGACATCCTACACCCACAAGCCGTTACTACGCTTCGCGGCTTCCCCGCTTGCTGGGAAATAGCCTCTGTCGCTTACTGAGGACACGGCGCGTTGGGAATTGTGATGGGGTCGGGGCGCGGGCAGGGGGGGGAGTAGGACACTGTGGCGTAGAGGGCGCCCGGGCAGGCACCGCAGCGAGTCAAGGGCTAAGGGAGAAGGCGCGTATGCTCGAGGGCAAAAGCGGGATCTTACCAGCCCACATAGGTGCTGCAAAACTAATTGCCAAATATAACTATCTATAAGGTTTAAACAGATATGCTACATCCATTTCTTCCCTTTACCCCTGATCCTCTCTCCCCCCGGTGACATCATAGACCTGCAAGACGGGGCAGAATAGGCAGGAGAAAGGAAAAATAAAAAATAAAAAAAATACCGGGTCAGCAAATATCTCTAACACGGCGGGAAACTCAAAAGAAAGCTTCCTGTGAGATCTCCATGTTACCCGGGGATGGGTATTAGTGGACCGCATGCGCAAGACCTGCCATGGGTGGAGCAAATGGTTACCAACCCCCGTCCGATATCTCCAAGAGCTCACTCCAGGTATGATACTCATGTCGATGGCTATGTGCTTAGAACTCGAGCCCTAGGGCGAGGAGAGATTCCATGATTCCGGTGTCCTAACTTCCCTCTCAATTTATATCTTTCTTATCCACCCGATTTTTCTCTTTTTTCTTCCTTAAAGTAAACTTTGGAATTCTGCAATCGATTTGATGGCAACCCAAGATCCCCCTGCATCATACATTTCTAACAGTAAATTCCCCGGGTCACCCAAAATCATCCAAGTTAAGACCACAATAGTGGGGTTACCGGCGGCAACAAGCTGTTGTGGCCCCCCTACTGTACCTCACAATCAGACCGTTGCTGTAGAAGTGGCGGCTTGAGGCACAAAATTCATTCTTTTGCCGTCTTATAATTCAAATGTTTCCCATAGCCCCTGTTAGACATCCTAGATGATGCTCGACATGCTCGGATATTCAGGTTACTGTTTCGCTTGTTTGGAGAGAAATTTCGCAGATGAGCTTTAGATTTGATCTGTCATGAGATCAAATCATGTATCCGCTGGAAGCCAATAGCGCATTCCTCAGAAGGGAATCATGTACGAGTTGGTATAGGTGGTGATCGATTGGAGGCCAGGGGGATGTCGTTGTCACGACTCATTTATACCGTCATACCCCTCTACCGTTTAGTTTAGATAGCTGGTTAGTAGGGGTTTCACACCGACGGTTCACCACGGTTCGGAGAGCCGGTTTGCTGTTTATGAACCGTGAACTGGAAAAATGAGCCACGGTACGAGTACCGGCTCTGGAGGCACTCGGGATGGGTTGGCGGTTCGGACGGTGGTGGTACTGTTGGAAGATTTCTGGACTGCTCACGATATACATGTTTTCCTATTCGCACAACCACACAAAACAGAGGCACCTATCTGCTACACATTGATTCTCACTACCTGTTTCACCAATGTTAGCTTCATACTCGATCAAACACTCACCCCACATATGTAGTGCGACAACCACAAAACACTGGTTCACCTACAATGAAACATGAACATCTCTTATGCCGAACAACAATCATATCCTCGGTTACTTACTCAACTACAATCTCGGGAATCCAATACTCACCTCGGAAGCAATCAGCATAACCGGAAGAATGGCAGTATAGTGGATGAATCTTATATGACACTTGACATACGCAGGAAGCATGCTAGATGGAATGTTTTCTCTAAGGCAGGATATAAGGCAGCTTGTTCATCCGCTTGTTTATTTTGCTATCCAACTATTTATCACACATTCGTTTTCCTCTCTATACTCTATTATCAGATTGTTCTCGCATTCTTTCTTTTGATATCTTTCGTCTTGTTACATCTCCTCTTTCGTCTCTTTATTCATATTAATAAAAGTTCTGCGTTATTAGGGATTCTGATATTGCCTCCACTGTGTGAGCCCAGCCTGTTGTTTAATAGATTATGAGCCCAGTGCTCTAACACTTCAGCACCGAATACGAACAAACAACAACTCAGACGAACCCCCTCCTGCCAGAATGACCACCACAATGTCCAAATACAAACTTCTTGCTGGTACCGGCATCAAACCCCTTTACCAAGACACTGAATATCAAGAATGGAGACTGGCCGAAATCAATATCCTTGCAGAGAAGGGCTATTGAGACTTGGTATCCAAATCCAGATCTTTGGCCAGTAGTGATACAGCAACAAAGGAAAAGGCAGCCAAGGCAAGAGGACTACTAGGATGACTAATAGACAGTAATCACCATGAGCTCTATGCCACAGAACATGATCCCTACAAGGTATGGACAAAGCTCGAAACCCGGTACTCGGGAAAAGACCAAGCACAGATATGGTACCTGCGTGGAGAACTCTCTCAGGTACGGTACAACGATGAACCTATGGTTGACTGTATCGCAAAGTTAGAAAAGCTTTTCAATCAACTAGTCGGGGCTGGAGAATCACAGAGTGAGAAAGACAAGCTCTATGTCCTACTTGCAAACCTGCCAATCCAATATCATCCCTTCCACACAGCAATCTTGAATAGTCCCAACTTCAAAGACATCAAATACGATGATACTTGTGATCGACTGATATTGGAGCATCAGCAACTTATTGGGGATAGTAGAAAGCCACTAGGTGGTTCTGGAAATGCCAGTGGGGCATTTCTTTCAACAAGAAATAATAGCGGAAGAGGATGTAGACGTGGGAGAAGGTTTACCGCTTTTCATCAAACAAGAATGACGGGAGGAACGAACGGCAGCAGAGTCAATGGAATACAGGATCGAAACTGAACACAACGGATTGACAAAGACAGTTGTCTCTACTGTCTTGAGAAGGGAAATTGGACAAAAGACTGTCCTAAGAAGGGGCAAAGCGGAGCAATAACAGCCAACCATGCAAGTGGTAAGGATATTGGTGTATAGACTGCTAATGCAACTGGTACAATGAGTACAGGAGACTGGATACTCAATTCAGGAGTGACTCACCACATGAGCTCACAGAGAGAGCTCTTTGACAACTTCCAAGAATATACTACGAAGATTAGTATCACAAATGGTGGAACAATAAATGTAACAGGAATTGGGGAAATCTTGATTACCGTTTGGAATGGGAGAGGAGATGGGATCCCCATTCGCTTGCAAGAGGTCTTGTATGTCCCACAACTAGGACCGAATAACCTGGTATCCGTTAGATGTATCCAGAAGACTAGATCTATGGTAGTATTTAGTGGTATAAAACAGGGTGAGGTTAGTATCTTCAAGGATGGAGAAGAGATTGCTATTGCAAAACTTCAAAGAAACTGTTAGGCAGAGATAACTTGATAGACTTCAAAGTTGTCTAGGTCAATCAAGATTCATTTCCGTAGATGGAGATTGTCTAGGAAGGCTCGGACTTTGCTCGTTTCATTTATGACTACTAGGAGCGAAGTAGAATAGGTAAAGTAGGGTAGAATCGTAAAAACAATATTATATCGTTAAGGTCTCTTCTCAATTGCTTGATGATGTCTGAAGCTTGGGAGGTACTTCAATACTTATCTTCCACATCTGAGTGTTCACGGACTACATCTATTTATCATACAACTATGTACTTCTTCAATCGTAATTCGTGACATTGAGTTTTCTTCCAAGGTGCAAACACCTGTGGACCCTGAAAACCATCACACCCTCTTCGATAGTTCTTCTTAGGAAGCGTAATGTCCCCAATAGTCATATCCCGATTAGCAGAGTCTTTAAACTTATGGTCTAGTTCTTAAGTCGAACTGAGTTGGCTCCAATTGTTTTTGCTATTGATAAAATGATCAGTTTTATCCACAGCTATATCTGCAAAGGTGGTCATCATTACAACCATCATAGGTCGTCTGACTCAGATCCTTTGTAACTCCATACCCAACCAATAGATTTTGTTTGGATGACTTCCTATTAACTTGCAGGAAGCTATTCCACCAGATTGGTAATTAATCCCTCGGTCGGCAACCCTTGGTTGCTCTCTGGATAGTAGGTTTCAGTAACCATTATAGTATTGAGAATTACTCCATGGCTACGACGTGTTCCGAAACCCAGTTGCAACACTCCATGAAGTTCGTTGGCTTCTTTGGTAGTGTACTTTGGAGTTCTAGACTCTTCTGGTGGATGTAAATGTATTGGTCTCTAGTAGAGATCCTTTACCATTTGATACCATCTCTTTGTGCGAAATCGTCTCGTTACCTATGGCCCATGCCAAAGGTATCATGTATTTGATGTCCAGTAACTCTCTGAGTAGTTGACGGAACTACTCTGTTCCACTTCCCAGGCCTAGCTGAATGTCCCCTCTCATATACCCTGTGAACAGGATCCGGTCGGACGGATAGCGACGACATATATGGTGTCATTCTAACACCTTTAATTCTGTGGTAATATAGTCACAGGACACAACTGAGATTAATATATATAATGACGCGCGGGCCCTGTAAGGGAGCCTGAGGGAGGTGTTGGAGACCAGAGATTCCGATTCCGAGTGGGATTACCCTACTTAGGGTGGTTCCTAGGTATCGGGTTCTGGTATTCCTAACAGAAACTCCTACCTTCTCACGGCTCATACAAATACACCAGAGATTCCTGAAATACAGATGGCAAGAGCCAACAAAGCACGAAATTCAGTAAAAACTGGAACTTTACTTAAATGGCATGATCAACTAGGACACCTAGGATTTGATCAAATTAAGGAGTTAGCTAAAGGTCATGAAGAGATGGAGATTAGCAGACCACTCAGTACCTCGACCTGTGAATATTGCCAAGTAGGCAAGCAAACTCAAAAGCCCAACAGATTCCCAGCCACTCACTGAACAACTGAACCCCTCAAGCTAATCTATAGTGATTTGGCTGGACCCATGAGGATTCAATGATTTGGAGGAGCGAAGTATTTTCTCCTCTTCATTGATGATTTCTCCCGATATACAACACGCTATTCAATAAGAAATAAATCTGAAGTACTCAGCCACTTCAAGCAATTCAAAATGCAAGTGGAAAATCAACTCAATCGGAAGATAAAGTGATTTCGAAGTGAAGGTAGCGGGGAGTACACAGCTAAGGAATTTAGTAAGCTTTTAACTGATAGAGGGATCATTCGGAAACAGACCGGACCTTAAAGCTCAGAACGGAACGGTATTTCTGAACGAGCATATTGAACGAGCATAGAGAGAGCAAAAGCTATGCTCTTCACCGTAGGACTTGCAGACGAGATGTGGGGAGAGGCAGTAAAAAACTGCAGTTTACTTGAAAAATAGAAGCCCCACCAGTGTGCTTGAGAAGGGAAAGACCCCACTAGAGGTATTTACTGGTGAAACACCAAGACTGACAAACTTAATCCCGTTTAGTGCAAAAGGATTCCAGCATGTCTAAAAGGAACTAAGGACTAAGTGGGAGGCGAACAGTATTGCAGGAATCTTTATCGGTTATGCAGGAACTAATCAATCCCGAGTATTGATCAACCGCAAGATACAGATCACAAGAAAACTTTGATCTAGCGAAATTGAGTCCCCGAAAAAGGTGCGGATAACTATAAGGAGCAACTAGTATCGGTAATCATTCCCTCAAA
>NW_003299140.1:416462-419181 GCF_000151645.1 Tuber melanosporum | reverse complement strand
TCTTATCTTTCGGACCAATGTTATAGCAAATCTCATCGAAGTAATGCTGGAAAATGCATTACCACACACCTTCGTGATGAGCAATTCTCTAGTATAGCGATTCAGTACCCATATCTCAATTCATCTAAATACTACGCCTATTACACCACAACCATCACCGAACCGGACACCTATCACAAAGCTACAACAGGTGTCAACAAAGGAAAGTGGAAAGTGGCTATACAGGAAGAGGTGGATTCTTTGTATGATAACAACACGTGGGAAATAAGTTACCTCCCTGAGGGGAGAAGTACGGTGAAGTGCAAGTGGATATTCCGAGAAAAGAAAGGGGCAACAGGAGAGATTATAAGGTATAAGGCAAGATTAGTTGCAAAAGGGTTTGCTCAAAGGTATGGGATTGACTACCTAGAAACATACGCACCAGTGGTCAAATTAGGATCACTATGAATCCTGATAGCGATCACCACCTTCTATAACTTTGAAATCCACCAGGGCGATATCACAACTGCCTACCTTCTTGGTCACCTCGAGAAGAAACTGTATATAGAAATCCTGGAGGGTGTGGATATTCCAAAGGCAGCAACAGAGAAAAAAAGGCCAGTGTGTCGCCTACTGTGTAGACTTTATAGTTTAAAGCAATCTGGTCGAATATGGAACAATGAATGGGATCAGTTCCTTGTCAATAAATGCAAATTCCAGCGATTATCAGAGGACTACGGAGTCTACTATTGAATAGGACCTCAGCAGTTACCCTTATGGATGCTCATTTGGGTAAACGATATACTTTGGATAGGAACTCACCAAGCGATTCAAGAAGACAAGAAAGAACTCGGTGAGAAATTTCCTCTTAAAGACCTAGAACTCTCACATTTCTTCCTCGGCAGGCGGATTGCAAGAAAGCCACTTTAACGTCAAATTACCCTATCTCAAGATCAGTATATCGAAACAATACTCCAACTATTTGGTTTGGAAAATTGCTATCCCGTTTCGACCCCTCTCGAACCTGGAGTCCAACTTACCAATATACAACCAGGGGAGACAACCATTGGAGACTCCTCAGGTGGGGAGACTGAGCGCATGTGTTAGGAATACCAGAACCCGATACCTAGGAACCACCCTAAGTAGGGTAACCCCACTCGGAATCAGAATCTCTGGTCTCCAACACCCCCCTCCGGCTCCCTTATGGGGCCCGCGCGTCGTCATATATATTAATCTCAGGTGCGTCCTGTGACTATATTACCATAGAATTGAAGGTGTTAGAATAACACCATATATGTCATCGCTGTCTGTCCGACCAGATCCTGTTTGCAGGTTATATGAGAGGGGACCTTCAGCTAGGCCTGGGAAGTGGAATAGAGTAATTCTGTCAACTACTCAGGGAGTTACTAGGCTTCAAAAACATGGCACCATTGGCATGGGCTGTAGGTGATGGGACGATTTCGTACAAAGAGATGGTATCAAATGGTAAAGGATCTCTACTAGAGACCAATACATTTACATCCATCAGAAGAGTCTAGAACTCCAAAATACACTACCAAAGAAGCCAACGAACTTCATGGAGTGTTGCAACTGAGTTTCAGGACACATTGTAGCCATGGGGTGATTCTCAATACTACAATGGCTACTGAAACCTATGACTCAGAGAGCAACCAAGGGTTGTCAACCGAGGGATTAATTACCAATATGGTGGAATAGCTTCCTGCAAGTTAATAGGAAGTCATCCTAAGAAAATCTATTGGTTGGGTATGGAGTTACAAGGGATCTGAGTCAGACGACCTATGATGGTTGTAATGACGACCACCTTTGCAGATATAGCTGTGGATAAAACTGATCATTTTATCAATGGTGAAGACAATTGGAGCCAACTCAGTTCAACTTAAGAACTAAGCCATAAGTCTAAAGACTCTGCTAATTGGGATATTACTATTGGGAAAAGCACGCTTCCTAAGAAGACATATTGTAATTACCGAAGATGGTGTGATAGTTTTCAGGGTCCACAGGTGTTCGCACCTTGGAAGAAAACTCAACGTCGCGAATTACGATTGAAGAAGTACATAGTTGTATGATAAATAGATGTAGTCCGCGAACACTCAGATGTGGAATATAAATATCGAAGTGCCTCCTAAGCTTTAGACATAATCAAGCAATGGAGAAGAGACCTTAACAATATAATATTGTTTTTACAATTCTACCCTACTTTACCTATTCTACTTCGCTCCTAGTAGTCATAAACGAAACGAGCAAAGTCCAAGCCTTCCTAAACAATCTCCATCTATAGAAACGAATCTCGATTGGCCTAGACAACTTTGAAGTCTATCAAGGTGTCTCCGCCTAACAGTATGCACACACCTAGTGAAGTGCCATAGCAACGCCTGATCACAGCAGAATAGTTTGATTGCTGTAACTCAAAAGACCTGAGAGTAATTCATGTGCGCTCCCCCTTTTCCATAATCAACCAAAACCAATAATAGAAAATGAGACCACAAAACACAAGGCATAAGAGAAAGATGAAAGATAATATTGAAAAAGAAAGAAAATCAAATAGAAAGATATGTTCAGATCATTGCCTCTATCAAATGCAAATCCCTAACTGGCTGATATTTAAGATATTATTGTCGGAAAAACTGGCCAAAAATAAGTATATGCATATGTCACAGTAGTCACCACACAAGAGCCAGTAATTGAGGAAAGAGGGTTGAGAGAAGGAGAAGAACTACTT
>NW_003299140.1:415386-416194 GCF_000151645.1 Tuber melanosporum | reverse complement strand
AGTTAATATGTTAAAGAAGTAGGTGAGAAATAAGAAACTGGATAATACTTATAAATATTTGGTGAATGGGAAAATAGGGTATGTGACCGGCCAGGAAGATTTAGCGATAGATTGGAAAAGTCCCATGACTTGGGCATGGAACTTGCAATATGTTCCTCATCAATGTCACTTCTAAAGTAGTAAGAAGAGGGTGCTGTGCTCAGAATAGGACTTGGAAACTCTGCAACTGAGAAAAAGGGCCATAGAAGTTAGATATCTTCAAATGAGGATATGGAAATTGTAGGATGCAAGGAGGAAAGCAATGGAGTAGTGGAGGAGGAGGAAGAGAGAGGGACAGATTGTAAAGAATTCTCTCGGTAAGAGGAAAAGGTCGAGGTAAGTTCCTGTATCCATCGCTCAACTTCATTAAGAAAACTATGAGAGTTATCGGTAGAGGTATCTTCAAGCTGATAAAATATTGCCCAAATCTGTTCGCTGACCTCGCGCATTCGCAGAACACGGTCTATTCTTCCACTATCATCACCAGAACCTACCACTTCCAATTGTCTTCATCCTTTCTCCCTAGGTCTGCAATCCTCATAAATCTCCACACCTCTTTCTCCAAAATAATCAATAAATCTCTCCCACACCTTACGAGTTAAAAGTCTCTCTGCTCGGTCCAAATGGAAGATGTGTTGACAAGGAAAGGTATAGCGGAGGAAGAAGATACAGGAGCAAAATAGTAAGCCATCAATAAACTCTAACTATGGTACTGACTTTTGCTATAGGAGTCTAGCTAGTCCCACGAAACCCTGAGAAGTTTATTACG
>NW_003299140.1:403381-415359 GCF_000151645.1 Tuber melanosporum | reverse complement strand
GATATACCTACTACATCAATTAAGGACTAGAGGTGGTATGAATTGTCCATTATGCTCATATATCTAACCACTTCTTTGTAATATAAGCTGCCAAGTCATGATCATTTTCAGGTAAAGAATCAATTGCAGTCATGATATAATTGATACAATGCCCTTGTATGCAATAAAACATTGCATGGTGTAGTTTTTCAAAGGTTTTGTGGTACCGTAATGCACCAAACCTCCGACTCAATATACACTCTGAATGAACTGTACACAGTAAATGAGCTCTAAAATGTCTGTCTGGTGAACCAATTACAGGCAAGGCAAGGCGGACACCACCCTACTCAACTGCGCTATCATCAGTCAATGCCTATACCATTTGCCATCTACCATTACTCCAATATTTAATTTTTTTTATTGCTACAGATAAGATATCTGAGCCTTCAGACTCTACCAGGCAATGTGCACCTGGGACCCATACACCATACTCATTATGGCATAGGAAAGAAAACAAATTGTAGTTGAAAAAATTCAACTTGTTACTAGAGTCAAAAAGGGTAAAATAGCCACAATTGACTAATATTTCTAGTCATTCTGGATGTGCAAAAACTAAACCTCATTGATTATGGCCTTTTTCGCTGACTGTGTTGTAATTGTAGCCATAATCGTCTTCCATAGATAACCATTATTGTTTAAAAATGTAGTTGCCTTTTCCCAATCGCTTTCGAGTAAGCTTCCATGCTCAAGTTTCCGTACATCATTCTGCTTATATTCTTTTCCTAATACTCACTTAATATTGCCTACTCTTTTTCTATAATGAAGTTAATATAAAATACTTTAGTACTTGCAATTTACTTTCTTTGAAAGGTAAAGGTTTATAATAATAATATAAGATACTTACATGTCTAAATATTCTCCTGCGATAGAGTTGTATAAACTTCTTCCCCCATCATGTCCGGAACCTTTAAGTTCTTTTAATACTATAGCTGCCGAGTAGCCTTTTTCCAGTTCACTCAGGATAATTTCTCATAGAAAAGTTGATGTCTTTTCCTTCCATGACAGATCTATCTTGTGATCATGCTTCTGTAATTCCTCGGGCTTGGTTTGCTGGATATGAAATACAGGTGGTTGAGCCTTCATTTCTATAATTTTGATACACATAGAACAGGCTCGGGGTTTTTGCAAGTTGCTCTCATGTCTTTTAATACCGTCGCCACTATGCTTTGCTGAAGAGGTCTTCGGTTTCCGCAACCAACAGGTGAAATAGTGCAAGTTCCAGTTCTTACCATTACTGGTTTCATCAGTTGCCCAAAAACCATCAATTAAGGGCCAGTACTTATCAAACTCAATTTTATTAAGTGTAAAAGCTTCCTTCACAATGAACAACTACTGAATCCAGTCATAGTGATTTGCCGGAACAGGAATCAGAGCATTTGACATTATGTGAAGATCTTTTGAAAGAAAGAGATTTAAAAAGTGGGTTTTCGCCTGGCGTGATCTTTGAATAACTCGAAGTTATTCAGGTAAATTACTAGTTGTTGTCTTGATTACACAAATTACCTCTCTTTCCATTGTGCCTCCTCTCACCTCTCCTCTCAGCCTCATCGTATTATCCTGTTTTTGCTGTGGCATTGTTGCTCCCGGGCATTACATGGTACATTGAATGGAGCGTGCGCACACTCAGTCTCTCCGCCTGAGGAGAGTTCCTACCATTGATGAGACGCAGTACAGGAAAATCCTCGGAAGCATCATGTACTTGATGTTGTGTACGCATCCTGACCTTACATTTGCTGTCGGCGTACTTAGCAAATTTAGTTCCAAGCCTAGTAGCCAATATATGAAAGCGGCCAAACACCTATTACGCTATATCAGTAAGACCAAAGAGTGTTGTCTACATTTTGGACCTTTTGAGCAAGGAACTCACCCTATACCATACCTATTCAGTGATGCAGACTGGGTAGGTGATAAGGAATCAAGAAAAAGCACCGGAGCATACATTTGTACCATGGCTGGCCCACAACCAAACTCTCCCCATACTGCTGTTTCCTGGTCAAGCAAACAACAATCTACAGTTGCGCTTTCTTCTACAGAGGCAGAGTACATGGTACTAACCCGGGAATGTAAGGAAGCGATATGAGTACAAATCTTTATAGAAGAAACAAGAAAGATTTGCGGAGGGAATCAGAACAAAACACCTATCACCGCTTTCACTGATAACCAAGGTAGTATGGCCATATCCAAGAACCCTGAATTACACAGCCGTACGAAGCATATCAGTATTCAGCAACATTTCATCCACGAAAAGGTAGTCTAAAAAGAAGTCCCACTAGAATATCTTCCCACTGGGGATATGGTCACTGACCTACTAACCAAGGCTCCACCCCAGGAGAAGGTTAAAAGATTTAGGAAACAAGTCAGAGTCTATGAGAGCTAGAATTCTTTTTTTTTTTTTCTTTTTGTCTTTCTTTAACTATCATTGTTAGTAAAATTTTCTATTTTTGATATTTGCCTGTCAGCATTAAAGTATTGTATATGTCGATTAGCAGAGTGGGAGTGTTGGAATATTTCTGGACTGCTCACGATATACATGTTTTCCTATTCACACAACCACACAAAACAGAGGCACCTATCTGCTACACATTGATTCTCACTACCTGTTTCATCAATGTTAGCTTCATACTCGATCAAACACTCACCCCGCATATGTAGTGCGACAACCTCAAAATACTGGTTCACCTACAATGAAACATGAACATCTCTTATGCTAAACAACAATCATATCCTCAGTTACTTACTCGACTAAAATCTCGGGAATCCAATACTCACCTCGGAAGCAATCAGCATAACTAGAGGAATGGCTGTATAGTGGATGAATCTCATATGAGACTTGACATGCGCAGGAAGCATGCTAGATGGAATGTTTTCTCTAAGGCAGGATATAAGGTAGCTTGTTCGTCCGCTTGTTTATTTTGTTATCCAACTATTGATCACACATTCGTTTTCCTCTCTATACTCTATTATCAGATTTTTCTCGCATTCTTTCTTTTGATATCTTTCGTCTAGTTACATCTCCTCTTTTGTCTCTTTATTCGTATTAATAAAAGTTCTGTGTTATTAGGCATTCCGATATTGCCTCCACTGCGTGAGCCCAGCCTGTTGTTTAATAGGTACGTACTGTTGAGTTGTATAAAAGAAGGATCAGTCACCAGCCACAAGTGTTGAAAATTTTATTATGATAGTGCTTCTCCTCGCAACCCTAAATTTAGGTCTTGGCTGCAAAATAAGTATAATAGTAAACGGGTGATCAGCGCCAGGACGTTCTCACACCATACTGCAATGAACCTGCTGGAACCCCAGCACCCATCCCGGACCTGAATCATCGGTGTGAAACCCCCTAGTTATGCAGAGAGAATTAACTGAGAACGAGTGAACTTCCCCTGCTCATCCAGGGCTGTTCGCTGGCAAGTAGAGTCTTTTTTTGTTCTTTTCCTTGAATTGCTAATAGTGGTTTCATTTCGCCGTTTCTCCGGTTTGTCGTTTCGAAATCCACCACCGCTTAAAAGCACCTACAGGTACTCCGGGGGGCGGGGTTTGAAGATCTTGGGACACGGAAGGTATACCTGTTTATGTAGAGGTGGCTTTCTTGGGAAATACAGCACATGGAAAACCTTTTGGCATGAGGGGATGCGTACCCCTTCGTTCGTATGCCGAATTTCACGGAATTTTAGTGCGCGACGGATCAAAGATCAACAAAGGAGTAATGTTTTTTAAGAGGATAAAGTATACCTAGAGAAAATGAAGCAAAACTCGAAACTAACCACAATCAGAGGAAAGATAAACACTGCAGACGCTTAGTGAGAAATTTGAGAATCATGATACCTTTGCATACAAAAGGTTTGCAAAAGTGCACTTTAAAAAATAAGCATTGAAAATTGGTATACCGAACCCACCCTCTTGGGCTATCAGGGTTGTGGAATATGGAGGTCAATTCAGGTTAAAAAAAAAATTTGAAAGATACTGACAAGAGGCAGCAGTTCTTAGTACAGGAAGACTTTCCTAAACAGTGATCTCCTGGTTGGAGACGGTGAGAACTTAAATCATAATTTTTGCGATATAAGAGCCAGCTCCTCGGCGTCGTGATTGATTGCCCAGGGGCTGGATGCTTCATATAGGAGGATGTAAATTATGAATAAGAGTAGGTATAGGCAATGTTCTTGAACAGAAGAATCCTTCAAGAACCAAACACCAAGCAATTATGATACAGTAAAGTCCATGGGTTGACCAGGATTTGGTCTTCAAATGGAGGATGGGGCATGCACTGGAGGGGGAAAGCGCACTTGAAAAGGATGATGAAGATGATATAGGACGTGTGTATGATAATATCTTAGCAAGTATTCAGTATAATATCATAGAACCAAGCCATTCTCTTGCGACCGGGAATCTCTTCTCACAGTAAATCACTCATGTGATCGTCGAAACACACACCACCTGCACCAAAGCAGTATTTTTCTTTATTTTAGTAGCTCTCCACACAGCTGTTTCTGAAAGAGATCCCGAGTAGAAAGTGCCCAAATTCTGGGGACGGGAAGTGATTTATTTTAATGTATAAAAGGTATAATAAGGGGGAAATAAACATTGCAATTCCACCAGAACTATAGTAAAAACTATATATAAATAAACGAACAATTAATGGAGCAACTAAATTAATATACTTTGGGTTCCGGGGGATGGGGTGCGAGAAAGGAAAGAACAACTTAGTTAACCAACAGAGGCGTTTTCGATTATGGTCTGTCCGCTGCATGACCAAGTGCACTGGAAACGAAACAAGAACTTTCACAATTGTCAAAGGAGAAAGCGCTAAAAATAGAGTCTTTGGGACTGGCAGGAATTTTGCAAAATTCCGGAAGAGATGAATGAATGATTTAGGAACCAAAAGTCTATCCTCTGAGTCCTCGGATCAGAGACTCGGGAATGCTCCCTCACATAGACTAATGCAAAATACCGAAAGATAATGATATAAACCGGGTGACCACGCCATCCAAACTTTCCGGCCCGATCCGGAACAAAAACAACAGACCAGGATATCCGCAAGATAGTATCGTGAGCCTCAGAGGCCGGGCAACGCTTAGGAAAAAAATGTAGGGTAGCTTTGGGAGATGGCAGTGAAGGACCGCAACATTACCACTCCAAGGAGCCGAATATGACTATGCATCCGCGGGCTTAAGTAGGCTTCCCGGTTGTTGCCCTGTAGACTTGTGGTGACTGCATTTTCGCCTCCTCCGCACGCTTCCATTCCAGTAGTAAACCCAAAACACCCGCATGCTGGTATTCGGTGGCTAAAGTAAGCGGTGTTCTGCCATCGCCGGCAATTGGTATGTTGGGATTGATATCTTCCCGCCCCAATAGCAGCTTGACGAGTCCCTCGTTCCCGGAGAAGGCAGCGAAGGTGAGCGGTGTGTGGCCATTATCGCCTGGGGTGTTAGGGTTGACATCGACCCGCTCTAAGAGCAGTTTCGCTGTTTCTTCGTGTCTGCAGCGGATTCCCCAAGCGAGTGGGGTTTTCCCATCGACTCTTGGAAGTTTGGGGGTGAGAGAACTTCTATCATAGACCATGTCATCATACAGGTTTTGGGTCCCTCCTTTTTGGAAAATCTTGCAGTTTAAAACTCCGTCATGGCCACAGCGGACAGCGGCTGTCAGTGGTGTTAGGCCGTCGTTGGTTGCCACATTAGGGTTCACATCTTGCCGTTTTAGCAATAGCTCCACCACTTTCTCATGCCCATTTTGGGCCGCCACCAAGAGTGGCCTCTGGCCTTCAAGATCTGGCCTGTTAGGATCAACATCTTTCCTTTGCAGCAGCAACCCTACGGTTTCCTCCCATCCATCGCTGCAGGCTCTCCAGGGTGGTGTTCGGCCCCATCCGTCTTGGATTTCTGGGTTGACATCATTCCTTTGTAAGAGTAACCTCACCATCTCGACTCTGGCGGCCTCGCAGAGCGGTGTCCAACCATGTCCTGCATCTCTGCATGAAGGAAAAGAGATATAAGGGCATCCATGGAATAATCAGGATGATTCCACGCTTCATATATACTCCCGTCTTTACTGTCAGTTTTCAGAGTGTTGAACAAGGGAACGAAGTTTTGGAAATCGGTGGACGCTTCTCGGCATGCTCATGTGATAGTTTCACTGCTTTGGCAAAAATTTTGAATCTCGGTGATGACTTAGGAATGCGGAGAGGTCAAACTGAATGCTATGGAAGCTATGGAGATGAGAGAGCATGCTCCGACACTTGGGCAGTATCACTGGAAGGCTCTAGCGAGCTAGAATTCTTGGCCCTAGATTCCTTTTTTCGGAGAATGCTCTTTTCTCTTCTT
The DNA here is from genome assembly GCF_000151645.1 of Tuber melanosporum. Classification (NCBI taxonomy): domain Eukaryota; kingdom Fungi; phylum Ascomycota; class Pezizomycetes; order Pezizales; family Tuberaceae; genus Tuber; species Tuber melanosporum. Next base: position 409,003 of record NW_003299140.1, on the reverse strand, counting down.
TTCTTTTTGGCATCCGGGAGGCACGAAAAGACGGGTATGCATAGTGGAAAGATGATACTGTAGGTGGGGCGATCAGTGGAGGAATGGGAATGGTCGCATTATGTTCTATACATATGTACTATATCCCCGTCAGTACCATTAGAGAAAATGAGAAGACTGAGTCCTGAGCTATCCACACCCGTTGCCATTCGCTACCTTATTTGATACCGTATTTTAGTGCGCCTAACGCGAAGTTTATGACCATACCTTTTCTATGGCCACTCCATAATGCTCAATTTTCCATTCGGCTCCGCTCACTGTGCTGTCCCACTACCGGGATTTGTCAAGGGTCCCAATAGAGAAGTAGCATGACCGGGAAGAAGGATATGATAGAGCGAAAGGCGAGCACATCTCCTGGCTAGAAAGTTTTATTTTCTGGTGGCAGAGGAAAAAGGAAATTCTCAAACTCTTATGTGTTGCAGCCATGTCTCTTCCAGATGTTTCTGCAGCCCCCCTGTTCCGCTGCATATATTTCCAGACCCATTTCCCATTACTAGGAGGAAGAATGAGGAAGAAATGCTGATTAATTGACCCGAACATCGGCACTATATCTAGAGAGTGGCAGGAAAGAATCACGATTAACTTCTTGAATTGGGGATTTCCGCGAGGCAGCTTAACAATGTGAGACGTGTTTCGCGAACTCTTCTGCTGAGTGACTGCAGGAACCGGTGTCCCTTATGATCTTGCAAATATTGTCGATCTCTACAAGCTGCTCTTCTGAGACAGCGCTAAAGATGCGGCACTATCCGGTGCAAACTTGTCGATCCCCTTACCAACTGCGCCACCAAACCAAGCAGCACTGCGATATCTCAAATGTTGGACGCCTTCCAAGCCTTCCTTCGGATAATCGGCTTTGTCGGTCAGCATACTCAGCACCGAGCTTTGTGAGGATGGAGGCGTAGCGCCCGCCGGTACTACTTTTCTCGTGAGGCATGGCCGAAACCGCTGCCCACGGCCCGCGTAAGATATGGATGGAAAAGATGTTGTTGCTCTGGTGATGCCAGTATAAAAAACATTGGGCTGCCGTACGGTACTCACGTAGCACGACGTGAGGGTGAGAGTAGTGGTGTGCAGTTCGGGGTGGTGGGGTCACCCACTAGAGAGATAGTCTAAGGGCCATACTCGGATTGATCGTTTTTATCAGGCGTTCAAGCGAAGAGAACTGAGGCAAAAACACCCAGAGCCACAACAAGTAGGGGCGTGGATGACTAAGCACTAACCCCCCCCCCCCGGATGGTGGTAGCACATATATTATGCAACACGAGGTGTTAGAAAAGCAGAGAGGGCCGTGTCAGGAATTCAGCATATTCGGGAAATTTATTTCGAATGAAATCAAAGTGAGTCGAAACAGGAGTTTGACTATGATAGCAAGAAAGAAGGCAGAGGTAGCTCTAGCTGCCGTAGAATAGGAGGGAAAAAGTGGAGAGAGGAGAGCCACAGTTAATTCAAAGGAGATTCATTGTTTGATTCAAAGATAAAGAGATGATCATTTCCTCTGTCTGAAAACGAAAAGGAGAAGAAGTCCCTTCCCCGAAAGTATAAGAAACGCGCTCCACCATGACAGCCGGTCCAGTAGTCGTATGTGAGCTCTAAATAGCCTCCCACTTCCGGATCCAATTCCATCTCAGTGTCTCCACATCAGCCGGGGATGTGACTGACCCCATTTATTCTGGAGTTGAGTCCACCCCCGCTCCCTTCACAGGCACAGAATGCTTTCAATAATTAAATTATCAACACCTTTGGTACCGAGCTCGTGATCAAGGATACCATCAATTTGTAGTATTGGCGCTATATATTGAAGGCTCCTGCAAAAATCCAAGCGAATGCCATCATATAGCCAGGTAATCTGAAGAGGTCGGTAAACATCCTGCAGCCGTTCTACTAGTAATCAATGAGAACAGGAGAATAGAGCAAAATGCACCTTTTCCTATAGATCCCACCTAAGAAAAATTAATGTATGATAATCCACCAACCAACCACCACAATACCCCCATTTACCCAGCCCTCATCATACTGTCCTACTTCAAGATACCCTACCGTATACCATTCTTCACACAACTCTGTAACCACACCAGGTAAATATAAAGTACAACACCTCCCCACGACCCTACTCATTCCAGTTCTCACAACACATCACTCGTCCCGACCCCGTGCTCAAAACGTTTCGAACACATCGCGCGGTAACTAGGAACACGCACGACCCTCAAGGATTAGCTCCAGGCGGCCCGGCGTCGGGTCTCCTGCCGTGTACCCGGCGCTTTCCCGTGCCGAGGTACCCGTAAACTCTCTTTAAATCCACCACCGCCCATCGGCCTCGGACCCTCCGGATCGGAGACAAAACACCCTGAGAAGGAATAGTGTTTTCCAGACACGGTATAGCTTAGTTAAGATGAGTCCATTGGATCTCATTAATTGGTATTCGTAATTCGTTAACCTGCTCCGCTAAGCCTATTGCTGCTTAGACCTGTGAGATCCCCGATTGTGGATGTACTGTACGTGTACTAGTACAGTACAAGTAAGGAGAGTTTACGGTAATTTAAAAAAGAGGATCTAGGGAGTTCTAAATATATGACCTCGCGGGTTACTTGCCGGTGTTTTATGAAGCGTTGGGTATCATAATTCACAATAGTAGACGCGTAGTTTTTTTTGCAACAGAGGAGTACGTGCGATATGATACTTGTTGTATAGATAAAGCTAGTACAGTTAATTCAACACTAGATGGAAAAAATTCCAACAACCAAGCACCGACCAATAACTTCTACGAATAACTTCCTTGGGCGGAAAGTGGCTCCAAGGAACATGTCCAAGATTGGTAATCCCGCCACTGTTTCACATCCCGAGGGGCCATATCAAGCCGTGGGCTTCTTCTCCTTGTGGCGGAACGGCACCAGCCGCATGTGGAGCATGTTAGAGAATGTCTCACCGAGTTCAACCGACGTGTTGGTTGAATTTGTCAAATATCTAGACTTCTCTACCTACAATCTCTTCTTAGCGAGCCCCCTTCCGATAAGGATAACGACCAACAACTATCCAAGCTAGTCACCAAGTATACTGCCACAACTCTGAGAGTTCTCTAACGTTGTAACAGCGAAAACAATGGGGATCAAATCCATTCTCCTCCCCGCGATCGTCATATTTTTAGGTCGGTCCCTAATTATACCAACATTCCCTCCCAGCCCAAGTTAACTTTTCCCAGGCTACCTCCTCCAAGGTCATGTAATCCCATACCTCCACCGCAGCTACCACCTGATGGGCTTCTCCCGCACGCTCTCGCACCTCCCACCAGAGGGCAGCTGCACAGCAGCACACCAGGACAAATTCTTAGGTTGCGAGGACATACACATCTACAAAAAGGAAAAGGGCACGACCTACATGTTTGCCGCGTGTCTAGATGAGTACTCGTACGAAAACCGGTGGCGTTTGATGTCTGAGTTGCGCGCTATCGATAACAATGATAGGCCCGTGCCGACACCGGCGGGGGATAAGATCTGGAGGTGGAGGTTGGAAACAGACGAGGTTGTTGAGTTGGAGTTGCCGGGGTTCGCGGAGGGGGGCGATGAGCGGGCTTGGCATGGTTTGTTCACCGTCCTTTCTAGCGGGGGGTGGGGCGGTTTTGTTAAAGTGATTTCAGGATTCGATTTCGTCGAAAGTGCTGACGGCACACTCTCATTCTACATCATCAACCACAAGGTCTCCGGCGACACGATCGAAAAATTCACGCACAAGCCGGATGCCAAAAATCACATCCTTACCCACTCAGCTACCTTTGCGCTCCCGGAAAATGGTATCGCGAAGCACCCCAATGACGTCTACGCTTACCCAGATCCGACCGGGAAGGACATCTTCTACGTGACCTCTGATCACAAACATGACGCCGGCATAATGCGCACGATAGAAGATTACACACGAAGACCTTGGTCACACCTAGCATACTACTCCTCCGAAACCGGCTGGAAGGTCGTCAAGTCAGGCCTTGTAGGCGCGAACGGTCTCGCCGGGACAAAGCCCACCAACGGAGGTCCGGCAAGAATCTACCTAGCAGAGTTACTCGGCGGGAACATAATGATCCTCGAACACCGACCTGACGCTGCCGGTGAACTCCGCGAAATACAGACCATACCACTCGGCTTTTTGCCAGACAACCCGTCGTTATCGCCCGGTGAGACAGACTTGTATATCGCCGGGCACGTAACCCCACTACAGACTTACAAGCACATTTATAAACCGGGCAGCGTACGCAGCGGGAGTGCTGTTGCCCGGGTCGCGCTAAGTCAGACCGGCAGTGACTTTTTCGGTGGGAAGGATGAGTATACTAGCACTCCCGTTGTTGAAGAGATATTTGTCGATGTAGAGGGCAAGTTGATTAATGCGAGTTCTACTTCTATATTTTGGGATAAGCTCCCGCCGGTGGGAGCAACCGAGGAGGGGGAGGTGGAAGGGGGAGAGGTGGCTGTAGGGGATTTGTTCATCACAGGGTTGACAGGCAGAGGTATGTTATCTATAGCGAGTGCTACTCTTTTATTTTTTTTTCCACCTACGTACTCATACTATTCATAACTAACTTGGCTTTAGGAATCTTGAGGTGCAGAGAATTCAAGTATGATGCCAGCGACGATCCAATCGTCAATGAGGAGCAGCAGGGAGACAACATGGGAAGGGACGATCACGAGGAAGAGGAATAATTTTAAGCCAATTTGTGCTCGGAGATTGTTAAACATATCCAGTCGATAAAGCCTTAGTCCCCGCCTGCAAGTGAAGTGACCATATTGTTCGGAGCCTCACCGCCTGTGTGATATAAATGGTTTCCAGTAGGGTGGTTGCCCGTTCCCCGGTAGTGGAAGATTTCCGCCATCTCGTGATACGGTAGGAGCCTAGGCTGCAAGTTACCTATGGCAAGGCCGTTTGTAACAAGGATAATTCCTGGCTTCGTATCATAAGATCCTATACGGAACGCAAATATATCCCCCACTAAGGACCGAGAGATATCTGTGGGCACACATGTACCCTTCATACCAAACCCGAACCCGGGGCGGGGCAAATTTTTATACGGCATATTATCTGTGCACTTCCCAGAGCCCACGCTAAATTCAGACTCAGACGTTCAAGCAGTTCATGCTGGATAGCAGTAGAGTGCGAGCCCTTCGAACTTCTTTTTAAAATTTCTAGACTAGTACCACTGCGCCACGGCAAAGAATAATCTGGTTAAAATGCCCCAAAGCATCCAGGAAAACAAGTATTAGTATGAAAGACGAGATGAGATGTGGATACGTTGTCAAAGTAAGAACCCGGTCCACAACAGCCAGCGCACCACCGGCCGATTCCCCAGCCCCAATAACTGAACTCTACGAGTAGATCCGCGATGCGAAAGTACAGTAAAGTACAGTACATGTATGCTCTAGCTCAACATCTGACTGTGGCCACCGGTGCAAAACTTATTTCGAGTGAGGTATAGTGAATAACAGTATCCGAGCGTACAATACAATTACGAATAAGGAAATTACGCACACACTAATTTGGTGTGATGGGATCTTTGTTCTTCCGACGTGAAGACCCCATTGAGCCTGCGTCGATAAGCGAATAGTA
>NW_003299140.1:400464-403357 GCF_000151645.1 Tuber melanosporum | reverse complement strand
TCGGCTTCAAACCAAGGGAAATGAGCTGGAGGGGGAAAGGAGGGAGGGAGGGAGGGAGGGAGGGAATGAGATGTTTGTAAGCGTTGAGAGCGCAGACGAATTTGTGCGCTTGTACAGTACGAGTCAATTTCCTTACTGACTGTGGTGGTGGTGTCCATAATGGTATTGGGTAATATTAAAGGATGGATGAGTGGATGGACGAAAAGGGTATGTGGTAAGGCAAGGAAGAGAGGGAGGGGAAAATAGTAATATTGTGTCACGGACGTGACAGTGCACAGGGCACGGGCATGTAAGGAAGCGGGGTTTAGACTGGATGGTGAGAGGGGGGGAGAGAGAGGGAGAGCCACAGTTCTGGGGGAAAAATGTCAGGAGATTATGATATTTATTTGTGTGCAGTACGGTATGATGGTCTTGGCGGTCCTGGTTACTTTGTTTAGCATCATATGTATCATAAGGGGGAATCTTTTTTTATTTTTATTTTTTTACCTGATGGCATAAGGTTTACACATGAAAACAAGATGATATGGTAATTGCAGTCAGTTGGGGAATTCTGCAGACACTTTTGCGGCTCAGTTCATTAGTTATCTAGTCCTTTTTGTCTGCATGCATAACTTACACCCATAAACGGACACACCGTAACTCTCTTCTACCTTAAGGATTACACCGTTAGCTGTCCGCCACTCACTCACTTTCACGATTGCTCTCCAGGCCCAATCCTTCACCTCCATGGATGGATCAATACCGGTACACGATCAAATCTCACTTTTTTCCTCCACCAAGCCGAGCTAAACCTGACATCCTCCCTCGATTCCCAAGTCCCCCGCCACCACCACCAGCTTATCAATTCCGGGGGATAAGCTCTACCGTAAAATAGAAGTAAAGTTAGACTTATATCTCCGAACACATAGGCTAGCGTGGCGATAGCATATCAGCATCATCATCATCACCATCCAGTCCAGCTGACCCATCATCATCGGTCAGACAAGGGCAGGCAGGTAGGTGGAATACGAGTACCGACCGGTAAGTGCACTAATCCGTTATCGCGTCGATACCGGTAATCTGAAATGCTGAATATAGCACAGGCCACACATACTCGAGTACACACACTGAGGGATGGATGGAAGGAAAAAGTGGCTGCGGAGAATTTGAGTATCTCTCTCTTACAAGACATTGGGAGAGGGTATATGTGCAGTACTGCACGTTGCACGGGGTGTAGATCTTATTTCACTTATGTGATGTGATAAGATAGGATATTTAATAGTGTGGCAAGATAATGGAAGAAGGCCTGAAGGAGAATACGAGTCAATTTCATCTTTGGGAATTGTTCATGGACATCATAGTAAGGGGGCATTTCGGTTACCATGAGGGTACTTGCAATTGCTCAAAGTAACTAGCCTGGCCCGGCCGGGATAATGTGCCCACTCTAGTTGTCCGGGAGCACTTATCTTACTCTATTACGGTAGCAGGTATTTTACTCGTGAAATTCGCTTACCAATTCGCTCTACCCAGTAATCACGCCCCTAGAAATTTGAAAAACTCCCGAATATCGTGGGTTCAATTGTTCACTCCTGGCGCACACGCACAGTAATATAATATAGCATGACTATGATAAGAAAGTTTGTTTCCGCCACAGTTCCTGACAAGAGTTAAGATGGCGCTATTCCCTCTGCGGTAAAAGCACCACCGTTGCGATCAGAAATGCCAGCTAATACCTCCAAATCCGAATATTTTGGACGGCAGAGTCGTATGGCTAGCTAAATATAGAAAACATCAACGCGTCGAACAAATCCCAAGATAGGGTAATTTTTTTTTACAGAATTAATAAGGACCTATTTTTGCTACTTGCGGGGTAATTAATCTTATTTTTTTTTTTTATCCTTCCTCTTCCCCCCCGTCGTCGGTAAAATCCCTCCCCTCCTTCCTTACTGAATGGGGGGCATGTGTGTGAGGCCAAAAGCGGTCTAGCCGTGTACAATACCAAGCTTTGTGGATGCGCGGGAAGGACAAGAATAGAGGCTGATTATTTGTGAATTTTGGAGGAACTTGTTGAACAGGGATGTTTCTGGATTTTGGGGGTTGGGTGAAGGAGACGTGAATCCGGATTGGGGGAGGACAAAAAAGTAAGTATGGGTGATGCAGGTACGAATCGGCTTGTTGTATTTTCTCCTTCTGCAGAGAGGGAGAGACAACTCGTACACACTCGTACATTCTTACACATCACAGGACCATGGTTGTGTGGCTCTACTGTACAGTACTTGTAGTTGTAGGAATTCGACATCTGCCATGGATGCATGGGGAGAGACATGACCACCCCCCCCCCCTCCCTTCTCAAGAGTTACCGGGAGAAAGATACGCCCATCAGTTGGGGGGGTTCCCGTTCTATAAAGAAATGATCGTCCCCCCCAGTGCGAAACTTTTTTTCTTCTTTCTTTGGATTGGACTTCGGGGAAGTTCTTCTCCCCCCTCCGGCTATATCTCCCTTCCCATATCCCCCACTCGGGCTCACTTATTTCTGGTCTCTCCTCTTCCTCCCACCGCCACCTTAAAAACTCCAATTTAGCCCCTTGCTTTTTTCTTTTTTTCCTTTTACCCTGTTCCAAATATCCCCCTTTCGGGGGTTTATATTGGTTTCCCCTCTCACCTCCTTGACCGGGACGAAACATTAAATTCCTCCCACCCATATAAAACTTTATTCCCCAACACTAAACCGAAACACAATCCGGATTTGGCCCTTACCCCTTTACTGCAAAAGTCCTGGGAGTGGTCCCTGCGATTTAAGCTAACGCAATTTCCCCCAAACCCTCAATTTGGGGAACTCGAAGAAACCCTTTGGGAAAAACTGAAATTTTGGGGGCTCCCAATGGGAGGGTGGGGACCTTTGGAAGGGCCTTTT
>NW_003299140.1:379537-400335 GCF_000151645.1 Tuber melanosporum | reverse complement strand
CATGCGTTCGTGAAACCTATGTGTATCTTCCACCTTTGGAACAGTATCCCAAGGCGCCGAAGCCATCCTCTACGACGTCTCCTGCCTAGCGGCGAACCACCCCTCCTTGCTCCACGAACTCCCGGACGTCCTGGTACAGCTCCAATCTTCAGTGCAATACTACATAACCGCAGTCTTCCAGCGCCTCTCGAAGGAGAAAGTCATAGCGGGCCACCACTACTTCACCCCAGACTTTAGCACCCCCGTATTCGACTTTCGCATCACGCCGGATATCAAGAGGTACTTTAGCGGGAAGAGGGATGCTGGCGTGCCGGCAACGGCGTATGCCAGCAAGGGCGCGCCAGGACAGGAATACGGAGCGGTGGACTGGGTGAGACTGAAGGCGGGGGATGAGGCTGTTGAATCGAAATTGGCGTACAGAGTGCATACCGCTGGAGGAAAGGCCCCTCCGAATTGCAAGGGAATGCAGAAGAATTTCGAGATAGAATATGCGACCGAGTATTGTTTGTTTTGCCCCCTCCTTGCTACCACGGTGCATTTGTGTTTTTTTTTTTTCTTTTTTTTTTTCTTTCGACAGGCGGGATGAACAGGGGCTAATGCGGGATTGTGGATAGGGTTCTACGACTAAATTGCGCGAGCCACGGATAGTTCAAGTGTACAGGTATGAGACGAGACGAGACGAGACGGAATGAAAGGCTCATGCATCGTGGACTTTTATTGCACCCGTGGGGTCCTTTCTCTCTCGGCTCTAATGGTGGGTTTTCGTTGTGAATTTTCCCGTCCGTGGGTTGCCTTGGGAGGCTGGGATTGATTCGGGAGGTTGGTGTTCACGGTCTTCGCCATGAGAGAAAAAAGGAAAGGAAAAAAAAAAAAACATTATTATGAGACTGCAGCGGTCAACTACCGGTCCATCCATCCTGTCATTACCCATTCGCATTGCTTTGTAGACTATCTATGATAATACCCCTTTCCTTCACCTTTGTGTACTGTACTCTTTTGCCATTTTCTCGTTTGCCCCTTCTACACTCTTTTTTTTGCCCCCTTCCACCTTATATTTTAAACCATGTTTTATTCTATTGTAACTTACTTTTAAGCATACCATTTTACATCCTACAGTACTGTACCCTACCATATTCCTATTTCTCCATCTCTCTCTCTCTCTCCCTTTCCCTCCCCGCCTTATTCCGCCGCAGTGTGATATCTACCTGCACGCACGCAACATGTGCCAGAAGCACTCCTCCAGATGTGGTAAGTAGCGGTAGCGGTAGCAAGCAGCACTTTTTATCCAATCCCAGTCCCCACTTTCCCCAATCGGTGACGAGAAAGCCGAAGGGGCGTCTACCGACCGATAGGGAACGAGAAATGGCTGAATTAGGCGCTTGTGATACGGGAGCACGGTTTTTTTTCTCGTTCGGGATAGCAACATGTATTATTAATTGACATTGTGGTTACTTATGAGTACAGTACTCGAGTACGAGTCTTTTTTTTGACAGGGTGGTGGCGTCTTGAGCGTGTTGAATAAAGTGCGCGAGGGGATCTACCGTAATCTACAGTACCTTTGCGTTCACAGTGTGATTACTTGTACGAGCAGTTGAATAATACAAGTACTAGTACTTGTAACTATTTTATATAAAGTTATATATAGCCGCGGTTATGATAACAATCGAGTCGAGTGTGGAAGTCTATCCTACCGTGCGGCGCGGTAGGGTGTCGTGGGCGAGTTGATAACTCTGAAGAAGCGAGGTGTCCGCCTGTGCAAAAGAGGCTCGTAATGCGAGGCGAATGGCAGCAAAATGCGAGCAACCTGAGTATGGTATTATATGATATGATAAACTCGTTTTGTTTCGATCGGCAGTGGAAGAGAAAGTGGGTGGATATTTTGAGAGCATATTTTTTCCCCCCCACTCTGGTATTGTTACCAAGAGTTATTGTACAGTACAGTACAGTACTGTACAAAAGGGTATTTGTTATACCTGTAGCGAGGGCACTCCCAAAAGCACTTAACTTACACGTGGTCCCTCTAACTTTTCCTTGCGAAGGAAAAAAAAAAAAAATCCCACGACTTGCTCGTCCCCAACTACTCGTCCGGGTGGACTGACCAGCACGGTACTGTATGGTACTGGCCGACTTGCGGCGTGCATACTTGTACTGTACTCGTAGCCTACAGGTAAAGCTCGTGCGCACGGAAGATCCAATTCATCGACATCGCCAATAATATTCCGGGATGTAACTATATTTCTGTCAATGGGATGGGGTAGATGGATGGATGGACGAATATTGCCTTCTTGGAGCGAGCTCTTGGAATAGGTAATTATATACTTGTGTATGTGTGGTGTGTGTGGGCGCGGGTGCACTTTTTGCTGATGCGAGTGATGTTGGGGCGGGGCTTGCTCAAGGGAAAATGTTTTTCATGGGATTTGGAAACATGCATATCGGGGGATGGAGGCCGGATGGGAGCGTATAATACAGTTATCATGCTTTACTCGGGATTGTACATATAGCGATAGCCTGCTTGTGCGGCTGAGGTGAAGTCACGCACGTACTGTGCTGTACTGTACTGGATCTAGCGATTGACGGCCAATCGGCGTTACTGGTACCGGCTTTGTCTTTATTTCATGCCACGCTGAAGTCAGTGGTATACAGGCTCATTCGTTAAAGTTCTTGTACCCTCCCTCCCTTGTACAGTACGGTACTCGTATGATATCTGAGGAACCGTGCCTGTCAATAACAGGAGGGCAAGAAAAAGCCTTATTATAGCTGGCTGTTCTTGGATATACTCCCTAGGGATATACTGTGGGGGTTTTTTTTAACACAATTTGTTTTGTCGAGTAATGAGAGAGAGGTATCATGCTTGGAAGGGTACGAGAAACTTTGCGAGTGCGTACAACGGTACACTATGCACTGACGCGACGTGCTACTCCAGTATAATAACCACAACGGCCTTCACCTCCTTTCCCTCCTCTAGTGTGCCGTTAATGATACATTCTGAAAATGGGAAAACATCGCATGCATAGGGTACTGTGCACGATAAAACTGGATTCACGACCCCACTGGATTCAGTACTTTATACAGAACCTTCAAAAACCAATTCCTATTGGTCCGACGATCGCTAAAAACTAGCTCTGGGTGTGGCGCGACTTGACCACTCGAGTGCCGGTACGAGTACTCTAAGTACAATAACAGTTAGTCTAAGGTGGAGAAAGTGGGGTTGAAAGAAACATGGAAGGTGATTGGCTCATTGCCAGAGCGCGCTCCAATCAGAGAAGAAAAAAATCCAGAAGCTCAACTAACTTACCCGTTCTAAACGCTGAATGAGGAACCCGTGGGTTTGCTGCTTGTGGCTAGCTAGCTCTAACCGTAGCCGCGCATCGATGAAAATAGCTCCCTTTTCTTCTTTTTTTTTTTGCATTGCCAGGGTCAGGGTACTAGTACGGTACTGGATTAGCCGGACGGGATTTGGTGAAGATTGTCGGGTAGGAGTAGAGTAATAGTACTTGCACGTTCGTTTTGTCCGATGAGATAATTTCACAGTAATTTTTTGTTTGTTTCCTTGGTGCTGTACTGTACTCAGTACTGTGCTTGAACCGTGTTCGGCCACTGTTGGATGGGGCGGTTGTACGAGTACATGTAGTAAGGCAATTCGATCAATCAGTGGCTAATTTCCGCTTGTTCCTTTTTATTTTTTTGGGTGTACTGGTAGTGGTACTGTTTTGGCGTTGCGTGAATTGATCTGAATGTGGTAGGTGGGCTGACATCAGTAGACCTCAGCTTTATTAATTTCGCCGCGAACGCGAATTGCGGAGACTGAGGCCGGGGTGATGGTGGTGGTGGAGTCGATCCTTGGAAAAGTCGTTGGGAGATAAAAGTGCTGCCATGTAGGTTAATGTATGCATAGGTTATATATATTGCCTCGGGGTGCGGCACGAGATGGCAGGGGGGCAAGTAAGATCGGGCCCCTAGCTAGCATGGGGAATTAGCTGAGGGTGAAAAGCTTATATGTGCCTGTTGATTTATTAAGGGATGCGCTTCGTACAGTACACTTGCTTGCACCTTTGAACAGTACTGTATTCCTGGGGGTTATTGGGGGTGGATTTTCGTGGGCTTTAGTCCAACGGTTTTGTGTGGTGACATGTTCTTGTTTAATGGATACGGTATTCTTTCGTTGAACGAGTGGTCGTTGGTCATCCGCGCTGAGGTCGTATCATATCGGAAAGGAGTTTCCCTGCAAGGGCAGAAGAATTATTTGCGGTTCTATTTTGGCGTGTTTATTCTGCTCTAATGACTGCATTGCTTATTTGTCATGGGCAGTTGGTAGCAGTTGGTGATGTGCATATATTGCACTTGTGCGGGGGGGGGATATCAGGTGCGTCTATGGTATCTGTGGTGGTTGTAGCGATGCAAGGGTTCCGCCCATGCCTGGGGATATTGGAATACGTTTACATAAGGATGGCGAAAGGGTAAATTTATGTGCCTCATGTTCTGCGCTAAACAGCTACGGGGATGTGCAGATGTTTGTGTCGTGCTGTATCACTCCAATTTCCTTCATTTTATGGTGAGGGAACTCTATAGTCGGAGCATGCGGACATTAGAAAAAAGGGATGACTAAATAATAGGACACTCTAAACCCGATTATGTAACACTACCACTTTGTCTTATCTTCAACATGATGGTGGCTTTTGTAAACCCATTCACAAAACTCTGCTGTACCATAATCGAGATGGGCCCTATAGGCATCAAGGATCTGAATGCTGGCAAGAAAGTAGCGGTGGATGGTGGCTGTAGAGACAGAGTTGAGGGCACAGGAAATAGTTTCTCGGAGACCTTCAAGGGAGTACTGACAATTTTCTCAAGCATAGTATTTTGCTAAGCACCAGAAGCGCTTGATAAAGTTCAATTCACAATGGAACGTTGGATAGAAAATAACTTGCTGTCCTGAGGCTTCGAGTTCTTCTTGTAGATGACCTTTCTGCTCCCGAAAGTGTCATTCTTAAGCTAAAACCACCCTTCCACAACTGCCTTCGGGAATAGTAGGATCAGAGCCAGAACCGTTATTGGAGGTGTGACACTCTAGTAAGAAGGGAAAGCCATCCAGAGGACGCTTTTTCCATAGTTCCCGCTCTTTCAGGATCTGTTCTGATTCTTTTGCTTTATCCCAGAGCCTGTAGTTTGAATGATTCTCTGGATATACCATTTACTGAGAGTGCTGCTTGGAATGAATAAATCTATCTTGCATCAATGGTTGACTACCCCTTGGGCCTCGATTCATCTTAGAGGCTAGTATACATTGGAAGCTTAGCAGCTATGGTTAGAAGTGTTATTAAAGGCAAAAAGGGCCTGGCAGCCAGGAAATACAATCCGGAAAATAGGTAGACCAATTTGCATGGTATGGTGAACTATTTTATCTCCTATCTATTAGTTATTTTCTCCATATTCTAGGTGCTCTATAGTATCATGAATAGGAATACTATTTTGCTTGGGCCACATGGGATCAAAAAGTAATTCTTCATTTGATACTGTGTCTGTTACCTCTAAATGCCCTCCTGGTATCAAGAACCCAGACACCATTATCCTATTCTCCTGAGACTTAGCCTGCAATAGCTGTTAGCCTTCCTCCTTCCAGGCTTTCTGCTTGCCATCATTGGCATTGAAAGTTGATTCATTATGGGCAATGAAGACCAGTAGCTTCTGACCTAGTGGTAAAGTTTCTGGAATCCTCCAGCTTCCATCTTCTTTAAATTCCACCATGCGAGGAGCCAAAGTATCCGATAGATGTAACATATTCTCAAGGTGCTAGTCATGTTATCAGTAAATGGTACAATAGTTAGCAGGTAGCCTGCTCTACTAGAGAGGAGGCAAGAGCTGAGAATTAAAGGAGATTTTGAAGATATACTGAGGAACAAAGAAGTAACTATTCAACCAAGTATATTGAAATACTGTCTCTCGAAGTCTGCCTTTTCCATCGTGGAATCAAGTGGTCTTTAAATACACAAATCTGTTCATGTCTAGTATGAACAAAACTAATCAAAGGTATCAAGCGATACACTTTGTTAAAACTAATTAAGTATCAAAACGATACTTAAAACAAAACATAAAACAAAACCAAGTATCAAACAATACTTAAAACAAACCAAGTATCAAAGCAATACTTAAAACAAAACATAAAACAAAACTAAGTATCAAAGCAATACTCAAAATAAAACATAAAACAAAACCAAGTATCAAATGATACTTAAAACAAACCAAGTATCAAAGCGATACTCAAAACAAAACATAAAACAAAACCAATAACTGAGTACCTGTACCGGTTACAATAGAGATAAGAAAGTCTCCTTCCTATATGCTACTACATCTGCTCGCTCATGTCCATCAATATAAACACACTTCCGCACCTCACTATATGTGAAGCCCATTTGGTTTAACTACTTTCGTACTGTATGAGCACAAATTCTTACCCTCTATCCTTCTCCACCCTCCCATCTTACCTCTCTATCTCCCATGGTACCATCCTTATTCCTATTAACTATAGGAATCTCCTCGGTCTCCAAAACCTTACCAATCACCCTCGCAGTTCTCTGAGACTACAGGTAGTCACCAACCGCTTTTGCCAGCCCATGGGCTATAATATCTATTAAACCAGAGTTAGTATTATAAAAATAATCCTAGTACTCAGGTCTGAACATTAGTGATCAAATACTTAGGGATTTTGGAAGTCTCTGCAGATGCTTGAGTGCAGATGAAACACTCTTATAGCAGCATGGAATTGATCTTTGGAAAACAGGGAACTCAATTGAGAAAGAAAACACTTTTGCTCACCCATGCCTGATATCTATTCCCAAACAGCAAGCTGAACTCCCTCATCATTCATCTATGACTGAACCTCTACAAAGCTTCCTCTTCTACCCTCTTCTATCCTCCACTCCTGAATCCAAATAAGCTTCCATGAAACAATTTTGTTGGCAAAATACCAACCCGATTAAACCGTAGAGTCACACTGAATGATAAGTTTCTTCTTATTTCTCCATGCCGTTAGCTTTGCTGTATGTGCAGGAATGCTAGCACAACTTAGTGTCAAGTTATGTTTTCGCCTTGTAGTTGTGACTTTGTAGAGTTAAATTTGTTTTTTTCAAGTCTGTAATTGCAGATTCATACTCTTTCTATCTTATCCCTCCTGGAGAAACCTATTCAAAGGGCTTCTGGGGTAGAAGAAGGTTTGCTAAGGTGGCTGAGGGGGCGTTTCTGATGGCTGAATAGAGAGAATATGAGTGGGACTCATGGTCAGAAGACTGTGGAGTGGAGGAAGTAGTTTCTAATTGATTTTAGTATACAAAAAATTGAAATAAGTAGTAGATATCTACTTGCTATATGGTGGAGTTCTTTGTCTGTATGATGTATCTGGCATATTTGTTGTTTACCCAAATATGCTTTACGACTAAATCGTTTTCTTGCTGTATTAAACTGTTAGGAATACTGGGATCCAATACTTAGAAATCACCCTAAGTAGGGTAACCCCACTCGGAATCAGAATCTCTGGTCTCTAACACCTCCCTCTGGCCCACTCACGGGGCCCACACATTATCATACATATCAATTTCAGTTGCGTCCTGTGACTATAATCCTACAGATATGAAGGTGTCAGAATAACACCATATATGTCACCACTGTTTATCCGACTTTATTCTGTGAGTAGGAAATATGGGGGGGACCTTTAGCTAGGTCTGGAAAGTGGAACAGAGTAAATCCGTTAACTACTCAGAGAGTTACTAGGTTGAAAAGATGAAATGTCTTTGGTATGGGCTATAGGTAACAGGACATTTTTGCAAGAAGAGATGGTATTGAATAATAAAGGATTTCAACAAGAGACTAATACATTCGCGTTTATTCTACAATAACCAGAAGAGTCTAGAACTCCGAGAGACACTACCATAGAAGTTAATGGACATTATGGAGCGTTACAAGTAGGTTTTGGAACACATTATAGCTGCTGAGATGATTCCCAATACTACAACAGTGATTGAAATCCAGTTACTCAGAGCAACTAAGGATCTCCGATAGAAGAATTGTTTGTCAATTGAATGGTAGATTATCTTCCTGTGAATTAGTAGGAAGTCCTCTGGAAGATATCTATTGGTTGAGTAAGGAGTTATGAAGGTTTGAAGTGAGGCGACCTAAAAAGATTACGATTACAACTATCTTTGCAGATACAACTCGCAGATGAAACTGATCATTTCATCAATGATGAAGACAATTGGGGCCAACTCAGTTTGACTTGAGAACTAGGCCATAGGTTTAAAGACTGTAATGAGTAGATAATTACTATTGGAAAAAATATGGTTTCAAGTTAGTCAGATCATAATTGCTAAAGATAGTGTAGTGATTTTCAGGGTCTCCTGGTGTTCACTTCTTTAAAGAATATCTAACGTTGCGAGTTATAATCAGAGAGGTACATAGTTTTATAATAAATAGATGTAGTCCGCAAACACTCAGAACTGGAATATAAATATTGAAATGTCTTCTAAGCTTCAGACATTATCAAGCAATGGAGAGGAGACCTTAATAATATAATATTAACTATACGATTCAAATTCTATTTTCCCTATTTTTACTTTACTCTTAGCAGTCATAAATGAAATGAGTGAACTCTGAGCCTTCCTAGACAATCTCTGTCTACAGAAACGAATTTTGGTTGGCCTCAACAACTCTAAAGTTTATCAGGTTGTCTCTGCCTAACAGTTACTTCAGGTTTGACTTTAGTAAGAAAGTTGGATTCTGATGGACATTGTAAGAGATATAAGGCACTGTTAGTCATACACAGCTGTAAACAAAAGTCAAGAATTGATTTTGATTGCAGGTATGTACTATTGGTATCCTTGAGCTCTGTGAGATTAATACTTTTGTTTGTAGTGGTATATGACTATGTGATTTACCAATTAGATCTTGTTGCTGCGTTCTTGGAAAATAAAATTAGAGAGGAGATTTACCTACAACTTTTCTTTGGTTTACGAGTTAGAAAAGCTGGTTTGGAGTAGAGTATGGCCATTTACATTGATGAGCAGAAACAGATTTTTGTTAGAATCTGGAGAAGTCTCTGTAAGTTATGTCAGCTTGCACATAATTGGTAAGACGAGTTGGATTGTGAGTTGAAAGAAATGAGACTTTGGTGGAGGAAGTGGAGGGCTAGAGTTTATTATAATGGGTGATTAGTTTTGATGGTATGGGTAGATAATATTTTGCTTGTTAGAGGGAGTGGTGCCATGCATGTAATAAGAAAGATTCTACAATATGTATTTACAATATGTTATATGGGTCTGGTTTCATATTTTCTTGATATGTAAGTTACTTGAAATCCTGCAGGGAAAGTGGTTTTACTTGATAAGTATGGATATATTATGTATAACGTGTTTTCAAGGTTCTAAGCATGTTATTTATAAAAGGTACAATAGTTTGACAGGTGGTTTAATCTACCAGAGAGGGGGCTAGAGCTGAGAATTAAAGGAGGCTCTGAAGGTGTACTGAGGAAACCAAGAAGTCACCGTTCAATCAAGTATATTGAAATACTATCTGTTAAAGTCCACCTTTTCCATCCTAGAATTAGGCAGTTCTTAAATATACAAATCTGTTCATGTCTAGCATGAACGAAACTAATCAGGGATGTCAAGTGATATACTTTAGTAAAGCTACTTAAGCATCAAAATTATACTTAAAACAAAACATAAAACAAAACCAAGTATTAAATGATACTTAAACTAAACCAAGTATCAAGTAATACTTAAAACAAACCAAGTATCAAAGCAATACTTAAAATAAAACATAAAACAAAACTATTAATCAAGTACCTGTACTGATTACATTCTGCAGATTTTACAAAGATTTGGAATGGATAGTGCAAGTGGCATTAGCATACTATGGAATCACAAAATGTCATTGTTGTGGAGAAATAAAGGTTGACTGTTTGTGGAAGAGAAGATTGTAAGAATTATGAGATTGATGACAGAGTAGAATCTGAAGAAGAGGTATATCAGAAGGAATATTAAGAGATAGTGGGAAGTGTGAATTATGTAGCAGTAGCTATACGACTATATATATTATTCGCTGTTGTAGTTCTTAGTAGATTTGCATCGAATTTGATGAAGAATTATTTGATGATGGCCAAAACAGCTCATGGAACATCTATTGAATACAGCAAACTATAGGTTGAATCTTAGTCTAATAGATAAAATACTGAAGTCCTATGAATCAATTGTGCTATATACTGATTCGGATTTTACTGAAGATTTAAACTAGATGACATTGAAAACTAGTATGGTGATTAGGGATCTGTACAGAGTGAATATGGCTTGGCAATCTAAAAAACAGTTCATCACAGCAAGGAGTACAGCAGATATGGAGTTGGTAGTAATTACGACTAGTGTCAATAAAGGTATTTAGATTCACAAGATTAATTGTGAATTACACCAATTACAGGATCTCACTCAGGTGTTAAATACACAAGCAATATGAAAACCAGTTTTGAGATAGAGTGACAATCTGTAACTGGGACAATTTCTGAAAAGATGGATTCTGAGATTGCGACAGCAGCGAGATAAATTCTTCTGCAAATAAATATAATAAAATTTCAATATTTTAACAGTAGAGTTTGAAGAAATAAAACTGTAAAACTTACTATAGTTAAGTCACAGCTTTACTCAATTAAGTCCTACTCTCAAGAGGTAGTTGATTGCCAGAATAGAGAAGAACTCGTATATACTTAAGTTGATTTCATAAACTGCCAATTACTCCTTATTACTACTGTGCATTTACGAGTACCAAACTCTATTGAGCTGTCTAGCTAACCTCTATTGGGTGGACTAAAGATCTTCCATAGCAAACTGGACTAATTTGTGGTTTGCTAATATCTATGTAACAGAAGTGTTTAGTCACTGTATCTACAATGCAATAGCAGGAGTAAAAAATCTTCTTACCATGGACATGTCAGTGGTGAGCTGACATGCCTGAGTGTATGCAATACCAACTATGAAACTCTCTACCCATATACACTTAGTCTTCCACAAGTATTTGCAGCTCTTGAACATCTATGTGGTTCTACTCTGTTCCATATCATTCCAGATAATGGCCTCCTAGCTTCTCTGATTGACTCTTTTAGAGGTTAACTACTAATAGGCACTACCCACAGTCAATCCTCCTAGAAGCAGGTCTCATCATGACCTCAGACTAGTGTCTCAGAGTCCTTAACTATTCTTTGATACTATTATACTTTCAGAGCAATGGATTTTGGTTACCTTGCCTATAGCCCTCCACTAAACTCACAAACTACTTCTTACTTCAAAGTGGTATTACTCTATCAGTTCTGATCTGCTTTTCACAAAACCACCTAGAGACCATTCTCCAGGTTCACATCTACCCCCTCGTATATCCTGCAAATAGCCTTCAATTTAACAGATGGTATGAGAATACACAGTATTACTAGAGTATTTCCACTTGTAGATCTTTACTAGACTTACAGCAACTCTCCAAGCTGTAGCCCATGATGCCAGGGACTTATAACAGGGTCGGATGAGGGTGTTAGCCACTACCCCTCCAAGTTACTGCCTGTTCAGAGCTCAACTCTTTGCGCAGGCATAATCTGCCTAAACCAGAGATTCAAATATCCTATATACTATCGTATGACAAACAATCTAATAACTTCCTCTGAAGCTCTGTGTTACAAGTTACTTTTAAGGTAGAGTAACATGACTCCATTGCAGGGTTGTAAATGGTACGGGTACTCAATTTTTAGTTTTGTTTTGTGTTATGTTTTAAGTATCGCTTTGATACTTGGTTTGTTTTAAGTATCGTTTGATACTTAGTTTTGTTTTGTGTTATGTTTTAAGTATCGCTTTGATACTTGGTTTATTTTAAGTATCGTTTGATACTTAGTTTTGTTTTGTGTTATGTTTTAAGTATCGCTTTGATACTTGGTTTATTTTAAGTATCGTTTGATACTTAGTTTTGTTTTGTGTTATGTTTTAAGTATCGCTTTGATACTTGATTTGTTTTAAGTATTGTTTGATACTTAGTTTTGTTTTATGTTTTGTTTTAAGTATCGCTTTGATACTTTATTAGTTTTACCAAAGTGTATTGATTGATACCTTTGATTAGTTTCGTTCATGCTAGACATGAACAGATTTGTGTATTTAAGGACTGCCTGTTTCTACGATAGAAAAGGCAGACTTCGACAGACAGTATTTTAATATACTTGGTTAAACGGTTACTTCTCTGTACCTCGGTACACCCTCAAAGCCTCCTTTAGTTCTCAGCTCTCGCCTCCTCTCCGGAAGAGCAGGTCACCTGCCAACTATTGTATCTATTACTGATAATGTGATCAGCATCTTGCGAACATGTTATAAAGGTAATCCACAGTCCAAGGTGGGGTAACTCTAGTCTGAAGGTAGGAGAACTCTACCTGGACTCACTATCAAGCAATTCAGGATAACTCCCAAATTGACTACTTGGGTTATCCTACCCAGTAGGATACCCACCACTCCTCACTAGTACCTATATACCTCTTAGTATGGTATAGCATGTTCGACTGAGGTACCTAACCATTAGTACCTCTACTCAGTAGACTCTGGTACACCATTATTCCTACCATGATAGTATCTTGACTCCAGTATTGGTGTAGGTTTGGCTAACAGTAATAGTACTCCGTAGAGTTTTGTTTCACAATCAAGCAAATATGCAAAACGTGAATATTGGAGAACGATAAACATTCTGTAAATCTTTTAAGTAATGTTTCATTAAGTTCACTACTAGATTTACAATTTTAAAATTATGGTCTATATACTAACTTCTCCAAGGATTGCCAATAGGTTTACCAAAGTTTAGGGGATAGTCAAGCAGGTAGATTATGTCATGAAACTCAGCCTATTTCTGGAGTAGAGAATGGAAAGTTTCAAGGGGAGTGATGATGCTTCTAGATTAATGTTAGTCAATTGAGATAAATTGTGGAAATTACCGGAGTCTGGTCAAGAGTTTTGATATTTGATAGATCAGTGTAGAGCTTGAGAGAATGATGGGAGAATAGCTAAATATGTCTTGCTTTTGTTATCATAGGAGTGCATGGAGGAAAGAATAGTATGGTTGAAGAGATATAGAGTAAGGATTCCACCTTAGATGGTTAGTTCTTGGTGACTGGGAACGATACTTCTCTTCTTCTTCTTTCTTCATCTTACGATGGCACTAGGCCTCTGCCTACATTACCGATAGTATAAGACCTTTGTCTTCTATCGGAAATGCCTATTGTAGGTTTTCTCTAACTCTTCTGCATGAAGAGTTCTCCTTGGCGTAACGATATCATTGCAATAAAGATAAAGATCGTAAAAGTGTTTTAGATTCGTTAAGGTAATAAGTAGGAAAAGTACTTAGAATTCAATCTAATTTTATTTAAACTCGTACCGCCAACACTGGCATACGACGAGCCCCTGCTGGCACAGAAATACCACTAACCAGTATACCACTAATCCTAAGCTAACTAAGTCTACAGCCCCATACCTGCTATCTGCGAGTCATACCCGTACGAGAACTAATTACAAGACCATCAAACAACCCAGCGCCTGCCCCGATCCAGGTCAGTATCCCCTCTGGTACGAAGCCAACCAGCACTAAGTGTAGCCGAAGTCGAGCAAAAGACTGACCCAACAAGGTTCTTTGTTTAACAAACTTAAAACCACTACCTCCCAGTCTAAATAGCGTCCTTCAAAATCTCTATCACAGTAGAAAACCAACCAAAACCAAACTAAGTCTTCAGGCAGCACAATGGCAGGGAGGAGGCGACCCACATGTCCACTTCTCGCACCTACATACCAGGCCATTGACCTTATAAACCTACTTTGCTAGTTGCCTCTGAAGAGCATACCAGTGAGGAGGACCTGTACCCGCTACCTGTCCCCTAAACGCAACAACATAAACAAAAGAAATACATAGAGATGGTGACAGACCCTACAGGTCATTGAGGCCTATCTCCCACCTGTGGTGCCTGGTCTTCTCCTGCCGTACCCAGAAGTAAACCAAAGAAACCAAAGAAACCCCACAAAGCCCAGCATGCAAGACCCAAACAAGTCCAACTAGGTGGTCGCAACCTACTATCCACACTGGTGGCCATCAGCCAACTGGTCCATCGGGGAGCTTTACAGCACTCAGCAGCTTTGCCCAACAGCCTAAGCTGGAATAGAAGCACTTAATTAGACCTCGCCCAACCTGATGCAGGCCCGACTGGTGCAAGCAGGTGCCTCTCCCCCCCTAATTACCCCCCTCCAAGCCCCACACACCAGGCGCCACACAGCCCATCCAGCCCCCCCAGTTTCTCAGACAGATCAACCGTCTGAGAGCCATAGGACAGCTGATACCTAGCCCCATCAAGCAGCCACTGGTCTGGGCCACCAAACAGAGCCCTATCCCTCAGCTTTGCATAGTCTAGGGGGGCTCACCAGCCCCAGCCGGGAGCCACAAAGCATGCAGCACTAATACTCAAAGTCACCGGCACCAGCTATGCCGTCCAACCCAGCTGAACCGAAGTCGAACCAAGTTGGGAAAGAGTTAGGTGGAGCCAGTCTAAGCCAGCCCCACAGGTCGGGAAACCCAGACCAAATGACGGGCAAGAGGCACCCCCAACCAACATGACAGGGAGGTGGAGGATGAACGAACAGAAGCAGACAAACAGAAGGTAGGCCCCACGTGCAATAGGTGAAGCCGCCAACTACAATCCACAACCAAATCACCCAAACGCAAAGACAACATGAGTGTCTGGCAGCCAATCATCTCACACCACTCCAGGCAGCAAGGAAAAACCACACCAGGGGGGAAGTCTTTTCAGGGTCAAAGCTATCCCCACAGAGGCAAGGAGGAGCCACCTGACTGAATCACCGTAAATGCTGCAAGGACAAAAACTACAAAGGAACAGTGATAAATAATATTGTAAGATTCTGACCATAGAAACGAAAATGTAACAAGGAAGGGTTGGGTGGGTAATGTCCTACCACCTGAGGAATGATGCGGCTGGTACGATGAGTTGAAACTTAGAAAGGTCATCAGTCTAACCCAAGGGCATTTTGTATCGTGAAAACTAAGGACTCCATTAAAACCCAACATGAAACATGAGCTGACTCAAAGAATGACATGGGTGATCCCCCCAAACACAACATTCAATCTCCTCCAATCGAACGCGAAACCTGTGAGTAGACGATAGACAGCAAGCTGTAGACATTTTACCGAAAGGGGCTTGTAAGTGACCATGATAAAGTGCTTGAAGTGATATTATCATGAGAAACTATCAGGCAATGAAACGAGAAGTAAACAAGTAATCCGCCACGTAATGCCTAACAGACCTCAACACCAAGAACTTCAAGAACCACGGAGCGAACTCAGATATCTTCCCTAGAATCCAAGGCATCAAGGCCCACCATGGGTGCGAAAGAAACGTGCGGGGTGAAGCGATGGCAAGGACGAGGAAAAGTACTTAGAACAAAGCATGAAGAACCTATCTTCCTTGGCCGCAATGGCCTCCTTATATAGTATTCTTCCCGCCCGTAGCCATGTGACCTAAAGAGGTCACATGTGTGAAACCAAATCATAACAAACTAGTCATGTGACCAAAGTGGTCACATGCTCAACACCCATGACCTCATAGTAAGGTCATGTGCAAAAACTCATACACCAATTATAACACATTAAACAAGTCATATGACTCGACTGAGTCATATCTATGAAACCTATGATCTCATAACAAGGTCATGTGCAAAACATAAATCATATGTACAAGGCATACCTGCAAGGCACACTTGAAAGACATACTCGTCAGGCACACGTCCCATGACTCATATTTGAGCCAGGTGGGAAAGGATCACAAATCCCTCACATAACAAATCATATGACTCGAATGAGTTATATATGTGAAACAATAACATACCTGTGACTCATAACTCTGTGTCATGTGAAAAGCTTTTCCTTGCCAAGCTACATTCGTGACATTAGCTCCTCTCCCCCTAAGTCTGAGTCCGATCAGGCTCTTTCCCCATGCTTCAATAGCTCCCGTCCTGCTCAGCGCATAGACCTCCGAAGCCTATTGAACTTGTCGTCCACTTCCCCACATCTTACCCTCACCGTTTCCAAGGTGAGGTTCGCCATCTCGATCGTATACCTCTCAACATTATTCAGCTGTCGTAGCTCTGTGATCGTTTTGTCGTTTACCAAAATTGTGGCTTCGGCCTGACCAAGTTGTTTCCAGTGTCCTTGGATTTGCCTCTATATGCTCCTGGCATCTGGTTGCGTTTCCGTCGATGAGTTGTGGGCTCCCCCCTCTCTGGGCCTCATCCTCGAGGTCCTAGCTCTCTGCTATACTGTGGCATTTTTTCCTTCCAACTCTTTCTTTGTCCCATCCTTCTGCAGATAGTATCCCGCAGAGATTTTCTTTATCCTGTGCATCTTGTACGGGTTGTTGAAGCACTGTTTCCAGTGCTTTAGGGTATGGTCCAGGTGTGGACTGAACTTTTTGTATTCTCTCGGGAACCATCCCGAGTCTTGCTTGTCCCCATGGTATGTGGGACATGCATCGTCATAGTATACCATCTATGACCTGGCGTTATGCCATGCTTGTTTTTCCCTTTCCCTGAGTTCTTCGTTGGTCGGCTCCATGAATGAGAATTCGGGGCTTGTCAGTGTGGTTTGGCCGGGGCTATCGCCCCAGCCCTCATGTTGTTGCAATGGCATGGGAGCCTTTTCCTCGCCTTAGTCTTGGTTGAACGTGATCGTTACCTGAGTCGGGCTTGCCTGGGTATCGCTGGTGGAAGGTTGAGATAGCATCTTGTGCATGTTTGAAGTGGTGTGCGAAGTACCAAGTTTTATCATGCTTGGGCAATTATCCCATCCACTTGGCTCGGTATTGGAGGTGACTGTAGAAGAAACGAGTATTGACTATTTCGTCGAGCTCATATTCTGGTTCTCCATCGAGTTCAATCTGAGGGGGAGGAATAATTCTTTTTAAGAGAAACTTGTTATTGTTGTATAATGGGAGGAGTACGATGTGGAATGTATTGTGTATTCACATTGAGGTTGGAAGGTCGAGTTTATAAGCTCGGCTGCCCACCCTTTCCAGTATCCTGAATGGTCTGATTTTCTTGTAGTCCAATTTCTTTGATGGTCGCGTTGTATGGATATTGCGTGGTATTAGCCATACCATATCTCCCGGTTGTATGTTCGGGTCTGGTATTCAGTGCTTATCGTATTGTTCTTTTTGCCATTGTTGTGCTTGACTCATTTTGTATTGTAATGTCTTATGTAGTTTTTCCATATCTGTTTTGTCTGATATTATACCATTAATCATATGATATGTAGTCTGACTTTGTGGATATTGTCAGTAATTCGCGAAGAAGGGTGTCATGTCCATCGTTTCTTGCTTTCCATTGTTGTATGCGAATTTGGCCATTGATAGCAGTTTGTACCAATCATCTTATTGGTAATTGACGTAGCCTGTAAATATTGTTCGAGTATGGCGTTTACCTGTTCCATTTGTCCATCTGTTTGCGGGTGGAATGCTGTGCTCATCTTGTTTTGTATCTCCATTTCTCTGATTAATTTCTTCAATAGTCCTGATGTGAATAATATTCCTCGATCAGTAATGATAATCTTTGGAAGGCTATGAAGTTGGAAGACTTCTCGGAAGAATGTTTGTATAAAATCTCCTGTGTTGATATCTTTTCTGACTGGAATGAAATGACTCATTTTCGTCAGACGATTCACCACGACCAGGATGCTATCGCAATTTTCCGATGCTGGTGGGTCTGTGATGAAATCCATAGTAAATGTTTCTCATGGTCGTTCTGGAACTTCGTTTGATTTTAGTAATCCATATGGTGCAGGTTTAGCTGTTTTCGTCCTTAGGAATAGGTCGCAGTTTTTGAAATATTGTTTGACATCTTCACACAGTCCTAGCCAATAGAATGACCTCGTGATGAATTCTGTGGTTTTAGCTATTCCTCAGTGTCCTGCCATTCGGATATTATAGTATTGTCGTATGATGTCTGTTCTTATCTCTTCTCTTTCCGGAATCCATTGTTTTCCATCTTACTACATTTTTCCATCCTCCTATTGGCATAAACCCAGAGAAATTTCTTTCATTTCCTTTTTTCCTTCTTTCAATGCTTCTCTTATTGCCTGAATTGTTTTGTCTCTATTGTTTGCCTTCTCAATTTCCCTTTCCTCTATTGATGTGAATTGGATAACCTCCATTGCCTCAAAGTAGGTTTTTGGTAATGGTGTTTGTGTTCTTTGTTTGATTCTTTCTTCTTCTTTTGTTTGTAGTTTGTCGCTTGCAATCTTTGTAAGAGCATCTGGCTTTCCACTCTCTTTGCCTGGTCGGTATTCAATTTTGAAGTTGTATTTGCTGAGGTGTTCTATGTACCTTATCTGGCACTTGTTCAGTTCTTTTCTAGTCATGAACGGGACAATATTCTTATGGTCAGTTAGAACTCGGACTGGATGGTCATTGTTCAGAACGTATTTCCTCCATTCCTTTAATGCTTGAACTATTGCTAATAGTTCTTTGTTTGCAACGTCATAGTTGCACTCTGCGGAGATCATTGTCTTGAATTGGTAAGACACTGGCCTCTATTTTCCATCTTCATGTTGTTGCGATAGTATGCCTGAGCACAAATATTTTGAGGAGTCCGTTTCAATCATTGTCCTTTGGTTTGGGTCGAAATGAACCAGTATGGGTGCTGATGTTAGATGCGTTCGTATTGCATCATATGCTTTCTGTTCTGTTTCTCCCCATTCCCATTTCTTGTCTTTCTTTGTTAGGTTATAGACGGGCTTTGCACGCCTGCTAAATCCCTCTATAAACCTTCGATTAAAGTTGCGGAATCCCATAAAGCATTGAACATCTGTTTTGTTGTTTGGTTTGGCCCAATCTCATATTACTGCCATTTTGACTGGGTTGACCTTGATCCCACTTCAATTGATGATAAATCCAAGGTATTCCGTTTCTTCTTTATAGAATTCGCATTTTGTGGGTTTGATCTTCATTCCTGATCCTTGTATTGCAGCCATGATATTGCTGATATCCTTCTGGTGTTGTTGCATGTTTTCCGAGAAGATGAGTACATCGTTCAAGTATATAAGTAGATGAGTATGTTGTCCAAGCATACAATACAACATATGTTGAGGTATTTATTGAGTACCCTGTTGATCTATCTTTGGAATGAAGCTGGTGCATTGGTTAGCCTGAAAGGCATAACCAAGTATTCAAACATTCAGTATCTCGAGGTGAATGTATTCTTCCATTCGTCTCCTGCCTTGATGTGTAAATTGTGGGATACGTCCTTGATGTCGAGCTTGGTGAAGTATTTTGCTGACAGTAGTCTATCCAGTGCCTCTCCAATTAAGGGTAGTGGACATCGATCTTTTTTGGTAACCGAATTGAGGGCTCTGTAGTCTACACAGAGTCTCATTTTTCCATCTTTCTTTTTGATGAATAGTATTGGAGATCCTCCTGATGCGAAGGAGTCTTTGATCCATCCTTGCTTTAGGTTTTGCTCGATGTACTTCCTAAGTTCTTCGAGCTCCGCTTCTCCTAGTGGGTATACCTTCTTGTAGGGAATTTCTTTTGTTTTTCCCGTTTTCTTGTCTTTGTCCAGCTGAATTGTGTGATCAATTCGTGGTCTTTGAGGTGGTAGCTCTGTAGCTTCCTCTTCTTGGAATAGGTTCGTGAATTGATGATATTCCTTTGGAATCAATGGTTTCCATCCCTTTTTGCATTGGTATTTCTTGTCTTGAATTGCTAGTTCCGTGCTGATATTGATTTTCACTAGGACCGCTTTTTTGTCTTTGTATGTCTATTTGAGAATTCCTGTTGTATCTCCTCTTCGATAGTACCATTCAAAGGCTTGTGCTGTGATCTCTTTGATCTCGATTCTTTTTGTTGTATTGGGCTGGTTTTGGTACCTTGCTTCCAAATCTCTTGTCTCCTCTTGTTGTTTCTTCCAGTTGATCTACTTCATGCAGATCCTCTTTGTTGATTTTTTTGATAATCAACTGTGTGATTCGATCGCCTTTCTGGACTTCGTAATCCTCTTAAGCCAGGTTAGCCAGAACCACTTTGATTTCGCCTGTATAGTTGACGTCGATCACTGCTGCCATGGTCATGAGTTGATGTTTGACTGCTAGACCACTGCGTGGTGCTATCCGTCCATAGGTGCCTGCTGGTAGTCTGATTGCTATTCCTGTCGCTATCATCGCCTGCCTGTTGGCAGGTATCTTGATTCCTTTGTGGGCATACAGGTCGTGTCCTGCTGCCCCTTTGGAACCCTTGGTAGGCACTTATGCCTCTTGGTCCAGTTTTTATATCCAGACTCTCTTATCTTGCCGCATCTCGGTGGACTTTGAATGTAAAGCTTCTTCTTCCGCTTCTTGTATTAGTGTCGAGTAAACCACAGCTAAACTGGTAAGATATTGTATTGCACACAGTTCGCTAGTGAAGGTCATCCTGTTCTCGTTCTAATCAATCGTCGGGTTATGTTTTCGTAACTATGGCATCACTAGAACAATCTCATGGTTCTTGAGATCTGCTACCTGAAAGGTTGCCATTTCTCTATATCTGTCAATGTCTATAGGTACCGTCACTGTATGGATTATAAGACACATTGCCCTTGGCTTTCCATCTCCCAGGTAGACCTGTCTTGCTTTCTTCACTTACTTAGTGTGGAGGCCGTATTTGTAGCAGATTTCTTTGTCGATGAAATCTGCAGTAGTCTCCTAGTCGAGCATTTGCT
>NW_003299140.1:353197-379426 GCF_000151645.1 Tuber melanosporum | reverse complement strand
TACGTTTCCTCATTTCTTGCGGACTTCAAACACTGAGCCTAGAACTGTAGTAGTTTACTACTTTGATGGATTTTCCGGGTCCCTATCTTGGGTCTCCCAGACTACCGTTTACTGAGGACCCTCGTCGTTTTCCGCTGGTGAATCTTCTGCGATCATTTCGCGAATGTTGCTCCTCTTTTGAGCTTGGAAGTGGTAGTTTCCAGCAGCCATGGTTCCTTGGTATCCACTATCTGGTCAGTTTCTGCATTCTCGAATCCCATATCCTGCTTTTCCACACCTCAACCAGAGTTTGCCATTCATTCTTCTAGCGTATTCTTCTTTTGACAGGTTTAGAGCAGATCCTGTCTTTGATTTGTCCAACTCCATTGGCTCGCCTGGTGGTAATGCTCAACTTTTGCCTTGAGCTGTTTGCGGTTTGAAGGTTCCATCCACGTTCCTGGATGATTGGGCCACCATGTGTGCTATAGTATTCTCCGAGTTGTTTCAAACCATATTTAGTTTGCTTTCCTTATCGATAGCCCATCTTGCAAATTGTTCTGCTGTTGTGTAGCGTAAGTCGGAGATTCTCCATGTCTCTCGGAATCTCTCACTGCAGTTTCTTAGGAGGATGCTGTAGAGAGTAGCATTATCAAACTCGGCCTCGTATTCCAATAGTGGACATTCATTCTAGTATGCCGAAAAGGTTTGTTTTCCTTGTTGGAGTTTTTTTAGCTTTCGTCTTGCTGTCTCTTTGGTGTTGGGATTCCCGAATTGTTCGAAGAGTGTCGCCTTGAACTCCTCATACGTGACCCATTCCCTCTGTTTCCTTCCATCATGGAAGGGCATGATCCATTGCCCCGTGAGTCCTCTTAGTAGAGATTCCACATATAGAATCGTGATCTCATTGTAGTATTCTCCATATCCCTTAATGGCAAAATACCCTTCGCATTGTGCCAAGAATATTTGTAGCTTGTCTTCAGCTTTTTCATATGTGTTGGGTTCTTTTGCTTTCAGTCATTTGATGTTTCCTTGTCCTGTGTTTCGTGTTGCTGCTTGAAATGTCTGAAACTGATTCTCAGTTATTCCAAGTATGCTAGTGCCTGGTACAGGAGTGGCCGGGGCTGGTGGCCCAAGTACTGCTGATCTCGACATTCTCTCGCGTTGTGGAGTTCCTGCAGGAGAGCTATCGACTGCTGATCCTGTCTCCGGGGTTACTGGGCTTGCTGCCCTTAAGGGCTCTGCTGAAACGTGATCTAGGGCATTGCTGAATCCCCCCAGGTTAAGGTTTTGATCGTCGATGTTGATATCACCTTCCCTATCTGGGTTGAAGAATACTGTCTTGTATCGTTTGGTGTCGCACTAGGTAATACTTTGTAATGTAATGATTCCTCCTTAGATGGTTAGCTCTTGTCGATGGGGAACGATACTTCTCTTCTTCTTCTTTCTTTGTCTTATGATAGCACTAGGCCTCTGCCTATGTTACTGATAGTATAAGATCTTTGTCTTCTATCGGAAACGCCTATTGTAAGTTTTCTCTAACTCTTCTGCATGAAGAGTTCTCCTTGGCGTAACAATATCGTTGCAATAAAGATCAAAATCGTAAAAGTGTTTTAGATCCGTTAAAGTAATAAGTAGGAAAAGTACTTAGAACAAAGCTTGAAGAACCTATCCTCCACGGCCGCATCGGCCTCCTTATATAGTATTCTTCCTGCCCATAGTCATGTGATCCAAAGTGGTCACATGTGTGAAACCAAATCATAACAAACTAGTCATATGACCAAGGTGGTCACATGCTCAAAACCCATGACCTGATAGAAAGGTCATGTGCAAAAACTCATAAACCAATCATAACACATTAAACAAGTCATATGACTCGACTGAGTCATATGTGTAAAACCTATGACCTCATAACGAGGTCATGTGTGAAACATAAATCATAAGCGCAAGGCATACCTGTAAGGCACACTCACAAGGCATACTCGTCAGGCGCACATCCCATTACTCATATTTGAGCCAGGTGTGAAAGCATCACAAATCCCACACATCACAAATATTATATTACTCGAATGAGTAATATATGTGAAACAATAACATACCTGTGACTCATAACTATGTGTCATGTGAAAACCATTTCCTCGACAAGCCACATTCATGACATATAGATAGGTATGGTGATTCATGGAATAATGGGAATGCATTGATTATATTTTACTTATATACCTGTTTTTACCATTAATTTAGGCAAATATATAGCGAAGCTGTTTTTACCTTACAGTACACTTTTATACATAACCTACTACCACTGCTCCCATATAGTTCTTAAGTGTTTTTTCCTACCACTGTACAAGTTAATCATTAACTGCTATACTTCTCCATCATCAGACATCCAATAACTCTGGTTAAAAGTATTTATCTTCAAAGCATGTAGTCTGAGGAGAATCATACTGGAATTGGAAGACTTGATATGGCTGAAAGATTAAAAGATATTAGTGTATTAAGATTCATGAAAGCATATATATTATTATGTATCATTTTCTGACGATAAACCTAGCTAGTTCATCATATTATTCAGAACAGACAATTGAAATGATAGATATTATGACTACATTTCTAGGTTTAATCGAGAAGATCTAAGAATGGTGAGAGTTTTGTTAGAACATAGGTTACTATTCTCTCTAAAATAATATATTGCTCCATTAAGGTTGAAGTAGTATGTGAACTTTCAGGGTTAAATTGTAACGTGTTCGCAAGGTGCTAATCACGTTATCGGTAAAAGATACGATAGTTGGCAGGTGGCCTGCTCTTCCAGAGAGGAGGCGAGAACTGAGAACTAAAGGAGGCTTCGAGGGTGTACTGAGGAACAAAGAAGTAACCGTTCAACTAAGTATATTGAAATACTGTCTGTCGAAGTCTGCCTTTTCTATCATAGAAACAGGCGGTCTTTAAATACACAAATCTGTTCATGCCTAGCATGAACAAAACTAATCAAGGGTATCAATCGATACTTTGGTAAAACTCCTTAAGTATCAAAGTGATACTTAAAACAAAACATAAAACAAAACCAAGTATCAAACGATACTTAAAACAAACCAAGTATCAAAGCGATACTTAAAACAAACCAAGTATCAAAGCGATACTTAAAACAAAACATAAAATAAAACTTAGTATCAAACGATACTTAAAACAAACCAAGTATTAAAGCGATACTTAAAACAAAACATAAAACAAAACCAATAACCGAGTACCTGTATCGGTTACATAAATGGTGCTTGAACTTAGTTAACTGAAGTTGATAGCTCTCTAGTATAAATTAGTATGAGGGTATTAAGTACTGCTAAAATAGTATAAGTACTCTAAGATTTTTGGAGTAAATGAGTATCATCAAGCAACGGAAAAAAGACATTAATAATACAATAAGCTTTTAATAATAAATTTTTAAATTTCTATTATTTTTATCTTATGAGCCTTCATAGATATTCTCTGGTTTTTAAGATTCACACCCTAGCCCACATTGGATAAAATTGTTTCTGGCTACTACCTAACAGTTCTACAATACTATTAGTATAAACTTATCAATTGAATAACTTGTGAGAAGTAAAAAGACTGAAAGGAGAATGAAAACTTGAATATTAAGTGATATTTTGAGCTGAATCAAATATGTGTAATAGAAAATACAGAATGTTGGACATTCAAATAATGCTATGTTGTCATTATACTCTACATATACTATTATGTTCTACCTCTAATAACATGTTATTGAAGCAGATTAATATTATATTAAGTACTTAAACTTTCCTCAACCCCTGAAACCCAACTCTCTAATTAATCATTAGCTTCAAAATAAGTAACTGATAAGATACCTTCTAGTTGCAATTTAAAAGTGTATTTTAGACTTCTTGGTATCAACAGATAAAGTTATGCTCAAGATGGTTATTAAGAAGATAGTTAGATCTCGAAATGTTCTTATCAGTAGGAATACCGAATGCCGACGGGTGGGTTGGGGCTAAACCCCGTGCTGTCAGGAAGCAGCCAAGACTTTCGGGAATCAGAGTTATTGCCAAGTTTAGCCATTGAGACTCCAGGAAATACATGCCGTGGTATACGGGGAAGCTGGGGTAGATCAATTAGCCCCACTTCTGAATAGGTGTATTAGACGGTGGTAGGAGAGAGTCCTGGCTCGGTACAAATGGGCTCAGAATGCAATTTTTTGCTCCTGCTAACCTCTAAACCCGCACCTGGCCGGGCCAATCGACTTGAAGGAGGCGAGGGGTGCGTTTCCGACTACTCGGGCTTGGTTCCCAATATAATCAATCTTTTTATTTTTATTTTTTATTTGTGGAGTGGGGAAAGTAAGAGTTTGGGATTGTAGTGAGGTGGGGGGATTGGTTGTCATTTTTCTGGGGCGGATTACTTGGCATTTGATATAGGCGAGGCCTAACCTTGATTCTGACCTGGATCGGCCCATGAAGGTGATGGGCCCGGGCTGCCTGGAGCTGGTGGGAATCTTGAGCTGACTCTATCATTGCCATCTGGTATCACTCGTTAACATTATCCTAATAATGATTGCGTTACTATCACGCATGAAGATAGATAATGGGGTGGAAATTGATACGGTGGCAGAGGCTGTGGGAGGAAAGGTGAGTAATCCCCCTCTGCTTCGATAGTTTCCTCTGGACCCAGGTAATTTGCGGGGGTATTTTTCTCAATTTTAAGAGATTCAAGGATACCCTTCCTTTAAAAATGCAGGAAAGAGGTGGGGCCTTGCCATGGAAGCCCGAATATTCTGTAACCAATGGGAGGGTTACGCTTGTGTGCCTCCAAAATCCTTATTAAAATAAAAACAATTTCCCTTATAATATTATAATATCTCAACCCGTAAAAGCGCTTTGTGGATTTAAGTATGATAATTACGGACCGGTTTGTCGCGGGGAAATAGATTCCTTTGCGGTGCCTGCTCGATTTGTAGGGTTGGGGGCGATGGGGGGTTTTCTGGAATGTGAGCACTGTGGTTGGGTTCATTGCACGAGTGATGTGGGATGATGGACTAGTTTCAGAGCTACTCTATTGGACTGGTATATGACCTATCCTGCAAAGAATATATAGTATTTCGAAAAATCTTTTGTCTCGTTTTGTCAGGTATGTAGTTGAATGGAGACCTGAATTTTCTATAGTATTGTCGTTCTTTCCCGATGGATTCTATGATAATTATTTCTATTTCTTTGTTTCACGACTTTAAGTTTTGTAGGGAAACCCGTGCTTGGGCTGGGGTTAAGAATTTTCAACCTGGGCATACCCCAGTATGAGGCTTGCTAAAAGCCAGCTACCCTTCAAACCCTTCTGGAAGCCTTTTTTTGGTGGTGGTTGTGGCCGCTATCCCCTTCAGCCCTCTCGTCCTTCCTTCCCTCCACAACTCTCCTTTCCACTAATCAAAGATCGTCCGTCCGAGAGATATTTTTTGGGTAAACCTTACCCTTTGTCTACGAAAACCCTTCTTCTATTCCAGTCTCTGAAAGGCAAAACCTCACAGTCGATATCTATCTGGAAAGATTCATGCCCCCGCAAGGACAACCCATCCTCTCAAGGACCAAAATGTACAATGACATAACTACCCTCCTCAACAGAGTCTCTAAAGTCCTCGCACGGAATGAGTACCTGGCCGCTGAACCCAGCCAAGTTGCTGAGAAGGGTTGCGAAAATGCTCCAAATTCGCCACTCAATGAATACAAGTGGTACTCCAGAGTCCTTAAGTTCCAGAATCTCCTTTACCGGCTCCAGTTGGTATTCCATCCAGAATTGCTCGAGATGAAGCCCTCTGCGGAGTGGGTGCTGTCACACTACCCTGGCAACCCAAAGAGTTTTACCAATTTGAAGAGGCTTCGGCAAGATGATAGGAGGCGAGTATCTCGCGTCGTTCGAGATAATAATGCGGAGATTAGGCGCATTTGCAGTTGGCTTTCTGACGGGATAATATTGGCACAAGAAGATCTTGATGATTTAGTGCAATCTACGGTCATCTCTAAGATGGAAAGTTTGGGGGAACAATGGGCTCTGCTTCAGGCGAAAAGTGAGGCAGTAGTAAGTTGGTTTGAAAATAAATGGGGGAAATGATTGCCCGAACTTATAATTTTGTGAGGGTTTCTCATTTTCCTGTCAGCCTATTTGGATTTCCTGTTCACAGGATTTAATGTGCTTGTACGCCTGCGGGTGACTTGTAGCCGCCTTCCCATGCATGGTGGGAGGGATTATTTTCCGCCAGCCACCATCGGCCGGTAGCCGGCATTTTTGGACACACCTTTTTCCCATTTATGGCTCTGACCAAAGGAATTTTAGCAGGTTATAGAGTTCTCTTTTGCATCCAGGAGATCTCCCGATAACATTCGGACCTATAATTGACAAAAATACCCCTCTCTTCCCACACTGTGATAGTGTAGTGCTATTCTTACAATCTGCCCGGGTTTATTGGTGGATCATCATCCCGGCCCCTTAATCACCACCTCCCCATCTATCCCGCCGCATCCGTATCCCAAGGTAATTTCTGTTTGCAAATCTGTGCAATCAACAGCGCATGAAAACTTCCATCCACTAAAATTAATGTTTTTACTTAGAAGGGTTGATAGATTATTCCGCAAGCTTTGCTCAGCGATGGGACGC
Source organism: Tuber melanosporum (assembly GCF_000151645.1). Taxonomy (NCBI): domain Eukaryota; kingdom Fungi; phylum Ascomycota; class Pezizomycetes; order Pezizales; family Tuberaceae; genus Tuber; species Tuber melanosporum. The sequence continues at coordinate 372,796 of NW_003299140.1, read as the reverse complement.
AAGCTTCTTGAGGGTGGGGGGTCAGTGGGCCCCCCCTTGGTTGTTGGTCCGGGGGGGGGGGGTGGACTGATTATCTTGCACCCCGGTGTCTGCTGTTCCGTTGCTTTCGGCATTATGATGCTGCTGCTTCTGTTGGTGCTGGGGTTAGTTTCTGAGGATTGGAACTATTGCCTCAAGGTGGCCGATAGGGAAACGGGACCCAAAACAATCAGCCAACTAACACCATAACCATAGAATAGAAATCAAAAGATGAGCATTACGTGCTTGCGAATTGGACGTAAGAAAATTTTCACGAAATAGACAGAAGAGCATGAGAGTTTGATGGCTCGTAGCTATCCCTTTATGTTGGTCGGTTATTGGATGCGGGCAATGACTGCGGTATCATAGCGAAACTGAGGAAGGTTAGTGGGGGATTCTAGATGAGAGGGGAACAGGAATCATTGTTGATTTAAGGGCACCAGCCTCTGCGGCGGTCATGGTATGTCGTCTGACAGGGTGAAGTGTTAGGGGTGTGGCCCTGGTCTTGGTGGCTCGCTTGACTTAAGGTGATTGCTCTTGGGATGATATCATATTAGGAAGGGCGCCAATAACAAAAAAACTAGGGTTTAAGTTAAAATAATATTATGATAAAGTTCATCTAACGGTATGATAATTTATCATACTAAAAACCTTTCTTTTATTAACTCTATCCCTAAAATAACTTTTTTTAAAGAGAAATATCACGATATTTCTAGCGTGCCAACAGAGCCTTTATCTATTGTGCAAGGGAGAAGAATAAATCAAGGGGCAAGAGTGTACAGCTAGGGAAAAATCAAATATTATTATGGTAGGATGAAAACCGCAAGGTATAAATTGGGCTTTGTCAAAGCAATAGAACTGGTTCCAAAGTCTACCGTACTCGGGAGACAGAAATCCACAAACCCACACCCCACTTTGGAACTGAGTTCCCAGGCAGGCCCACGTCGGCGTGGTGACATATATGTACATTCTGGGATCGTCTCATGGGATTTACTTCGGATACAAGTGGTGATGTCCAAGGGCGGCTTTAGTGAGTAAGATATAATATCATACTCGGAAAGAGAAGGCATAGGTGGCTTCCTCAAATATCGCTGGGGGTTACTGTTTTGTGGGATTGTAACAGCGCGACCACCGTCTGATGGCCATGGGAACCTGCGAACGAGGGAGGTGTTTGGCCGTCATCATCTGGGCTGTCGGGGTTGACCTCCCGCATGAGTAGCACTTTCATCGCTTTCGCATGTAGATCAGCAGCAGCATGGGAGAGCGGTGTCTGGCCGCGACTGTCTGGTTTGTCGGGGTTGAAATCTTCCCACGTGGGGAGTATTCGCGCCACTCCCTCACGTCCAAACCAAACTGCATGCGAGAGCTGTGTCCGGTAGTAATTATCTAGCTTGTGGTTGACTTCTTTCCGCTCGAGAAAGTTTTTCACCACTGCCTCGGGTCCATGAAAACGGCATACGAGAGCAGTGTCTGGTCGTCATTATCTGGATCGTTGAGGTTGGAATCTTCCCGCACGGGCTGTATTCTCACCAATTCCTCATTTCCAAACCAAGCAGAGAGTGAGAGCAGTGATTGGCTGTCATTGTCTGGCTTGCCGGGGTTGACCTCTTCTCCCCGAGTAGTATTTCTAGACTCCCTCGTGTCCATAACCAGTGGCATGCCAGAGCGGTGTTTGGCCGCGGTTATCTGGCTCGTCCGGATCGAACCCTCCCAGCCCGAGCAACATTTCCACCACTTCCCCATGTCCATTATGAGTAGCCCTCGCAAGTGGCGTATAGCCCCCATAATCTTCGTTGATATCCCAACATCCCATCTCTGTTAAAACGGCCACGGCCAGGGCAATTCCAAAGAAGGGTCGACAGCGCAGCCCGCTGAATGGACGCCAGGAATCACATCACTCAAGGCGTAGTTTCTCCATTTGCGCTAAAAGAAATTTGGTGGATATGCGGCCATCAAACTTCAGGAATAGATCAGAAATTTCCCGCAGTCCGAGAGTTGTGAGAAATGCTGTCCAGCATGCTGCGAACCCGTTTGGCATGTTCAGAACATGCTCGATGCCTGAGAACTAGACTTTCCGGTATTCCATTCCTTTATCAGTCCGTCCGCTTGTCCGTCCATTCGCTCGCGTGTTTGTTACTCATCAGTTCATCCGCCCGACGGCTCACCTGTGCACCTGCCCATATACCCATAGCCTGTCCATTGGCTTGTCCGTCCATCTGTCTATTGGCTCTCCCCTCCGCCCGTTTATTCGCCGTATGATTGCCGTAGTTTGCTGTGTTTTGCTGTTCACAGTCCGTGTGAACACTTTCCCGGGTGCCATTTGGCGTCATGCATCTGTGGAGGGATGTCCGCCGACAGTAGGAGGATTGCAAGGGTAGCACGGGAGTCAGAGTCTTTGTTCCTGTATTTTTTTATCAGTGCTGGAGCCATATGGCCATTGGAGCAATGTAGGAGAAGGGGAAGTGCGGCAGTGGAAGCCTTTATGGAATATATCTTTTGTTATTTTGTCTTTTGTGAGCAAAGGAGTGAGCGGGAGAGCGGGAGACTCAACAGGAAAGTGGATATGTGTGGCGGCTGGTAGAAAGCGTGGGAGATATCTCTTTATCGTTATTTATACTCCTGTGTTTTTCCCGTTAGCTAGTTTGAGAGAACTGAGCAAGCAAGCGAGTTGATGAGAGCTATTGTCTTGGGGGTAAGGAAGAAAACGGAGAGATTTTTTTTTACCCCTCTTTTGATTGCCCCAAAGTCGCCTTGGCTTTTTGTTTCTACCGAGTTATAGTTCGTGATTGCCGTACTGTCGCTTTTCTCTGCTCCGGAAAGTTATAGCTGTGTAGAAAGCGTTCCGTTTTCGCATGGACTCCCGAGTGTACAGAGAGTATTCTAGAGAGGGTGTATCCTGGGTGTTAGGAGATGGATTTACCGAAAGGGCCTTGACTTGCCGGGAACTCAGGTAGGGTTAAGGTACTGGAGAAGGAGGCTAGGGAGATGCATGAAGAGATGGTTTAGATGCGTAGAGAGAGGGAGGGGAGAAAACAGCGGGAGATGCAATTGCGCAAAACATGGTATGAGGTGACGAAGGGGGGGAGAGTATGATTGCAGTTTTGCACTGGCAAGATAACCGTATTTTCATATCAGATTCTGGAGCACCGGTGGGCGGGGTGTGTGTATGGGGCTTCTCGATTTTTGTGAGTTGTTTATCCAACTCCGAAAAGTTTTATCCATTGCAACCATCGACGGTGCTTATGTGTCGGTGAGGAAACGGCGTCGTTCGAAAGGTCGCGTGATTGCAGATGAAAGGGTACCACGTCCACACTATTCCCGAATCCACCAATCTCTTCCACCACCTGTCCAGCGATTGTGATGACAAGGGGACGCATATGAATCGGTGTATTTGTAGTATACTTGTGATTAGGAAAGTGCTGTCGACTGTGGAGTCGTCTGGAGATGGTAACCTAGCTAGCTTTGGCGATTTTCTGCTATCTATCATAGGGGATTGGGGATGTCAACGTGGCTTTCTCCATTGGAGGATTCTATCGCAATATTATTATTTGACGTGATTTCCGTAAATTCCTGCTTTAGCCTAAGACGAGCCAGTTATTGTCCACGCGGCTGAGCCGGTGCGGCGGTCCTTTGCGTAGCGTAGATTTGGAAAATAGATGTTTGCTTATCGAGTGCTGCTTTGTGATGCTGATTACAGTTATTAACACTAGGGGCGAGTGATCGTACCGGACGTCCGAATCCGTCGCTGGACGGACACGGTACGAGGAGGACTACCTGTCTGTTCCCTTCACGTGTGCTATTCAAAGTGCCTTCCCGGGCGGTACGTTCTGAGTACGGGGGGGAATGGGCAGGCAAGCTGGTTTGTCGGTTCTCGGAGGAGGGTGGTGGAGTATCATAAACCAATCCCGGATTCTTCTAGTGTTTGATTCTTTTTTCACAGAGGATTTTTTCGAGTGTGGTGAGTACGGTCTCTATACCACTGAACGGTGCGGTTATTTACCACGGATATCTTGATTCACACAGCGGTCGATCATCGCAACACAGCATTGGCTCTAACACAACAATATTGTATCGTTTCGAGGAAGAAAAAAAGGCAAAAGCTCCTTCATTCTACTTTTCCTCCAATTTACCGGCGGATCGAACAGTACCACGCTCAAGCTCATTGGTTCCTCTTTTCTCATGGGGTGAGGGGCGCCACTAGTATGGCAGTTGAAAGACTTCTTTGTTGCTTGCCTATAGTGAGTAGGGAAGACTCTTGGTAATTGATATCTGCTAAGTGCGATATCATATTATTCATGGAACCGTGTCATTAAGTCTTTACATAGTTGCGCATGGGTCCCAAGAATCACTCAAAAAAAAGAAGCAAAAAGAGAGGGGGGTATGATATACACTTCATTTCAAAAGTGTGGTAGTTTTGTACAATGGATTCTTGAACCGTAGACCACAACCATAACTTTTCAAAAGGTATTTTATATGATAATATTATCATAAGATTTACAAACTCTACGTTTCAAATCATGTGACTGCCAAATAATCCAAACCTTATGATACTATATAAACCACTCTACCACACCAAAGTTGTGCTATAAAGCGATTTTACCCCCCTATTCCTCCGATGAATTGTGATATAACTTGGTGCCTCCCATGCCAATCGGCTCAAGCCTATCTGCGATAAAATTTAGACTCAAGAGCCACGAGCACCGTACCACTATACCACTAGTATGTACAGGTGTGCCTTCGGGTAAGCTGTGTCTGGCTATTTGCCAAGACCGCACATCTACGGTGACATCAAGCTACCGTAGATTGTCCCTCCAGAAAATAATTAAGAAATCACGAATTCTGCGGATAATGCACTTTCCATTGACGATTAATTGCTACGAACGGCTGATTAGTATCTGAGACTGAATTTTCCCACCCTTTTGTTTTGTTTTTATTTTTATTTTGTCTCAATAGAAATGTAGGAATCTGTTTTGAGAATAGTGTTACCCTACTGCCCAAACTAGAAGCCAAGGCTTCACCCAGCACTCCCATCTCCTCTCTTGAGGTCTCATGAAACTCATTCCGCTTATTCGAACCATTTCTTTGTTTATTTCTGTCTAGTACTGGTGCAGCACCTTTGACTACGGTATGTTCCCCTAAGCTTCATCCACTCAGCTAAGTTTTTCGAATACGGTGCCGGTACAGGTAGGGATATGGATAGTACGGGAAGGTTTATAAATGCCCACTACAGCGGGAGTATGACATTGGAAACATCTCAGGAGTAGTCTAGTCTATTATCTTTTTTTTAATGGACATCACAAATCGATCCCTATTTGATGAAGAGAACTACACCTAAATTGATGGGGCCAAATAACTTTCCCTAAGATCCACGTTTAGAGACCATTTTCTTTTGCACCTCTGCTATACTCACACTAGCTGTAACTTACGGTTCGGTATATCCCCACCGGGGAGAGAGGGGGGAAAGTGAGGGAGAATGGAAAATGAGAAGCTTCCTTACAGCATTTGACAGGCGGGAAATCGCTTCCGTATACCATAATATATATCGGACAATGGTTGTTCAAATGTCCATGGTGACGAAAATGTCGTAGTGCCGGTGGTCGCGCCATCCATAACTCATGTTTGGGAAATTGGGGAGCTGTGCTTATTGGAAGTGAGTTATCATACTGTGCTGAACAAGGTATAAGTTTCAAAACCGTTGATCCTGTATATTAACGGATTTTACTTTGTAATACTCGTACCTCGTCGTTTGGGTTTGGAAGGACGAGGAGAATTTAGGATAATATTATGATAATATACCAAAATCTACAGGATAGGGCCGGCGCCATCCAGGGAAGCGTGGCCCCACTATGGGCCACTTTGCATCCCTTGCAGTGTAATACCCGGGCTTGTATGTTCAGAGGAGGTATCATAACTATAATATACAAATTTTCCTTATGTCTACCGGATTGGTAGCCTTTCTCACCCGATATTAAACTCAGAAGCCATCCCCTTCTCCATCCGCTTGCTAAAAGCGATGATTTCCACCTTCCTTACTGCTTCTAGGCTAGCATCGCTCGGTCAAGCTTCCATACCTAAGCCTCTTTTCATACCCGCTTTGATGAAGGTAACACTGGCCACCGAACCTGGAGTGTTCCCCCTCCCTTTCCCACCAATAGTTGCGCCACCACCAGGAACTCGAATATCCCCTGGGGCATCCCTGATCCCGAAACACTTCGTCAAATGTCAATAATGCAGTGCTATATAATTGAACATACCCTGCTCAGAGGCAATGTTGGTGGTATACACATGGATGTGGCTTCAACCGGGGTTTTTCATTGCTATTTCCATCACTTCTTTGTCCACCAACACCCACCTCTCTACTTCCAACTGCCACCCTGTAACTTTATCCTCCCACCCCCACTTGTTCACAGCTCCCTTCCGAAGCCCTTCTAGAACACCGTTCCATGTCTGTGCACATGGGATTTCCATACTGTTTTAAAACTAGATCGACATAGCATTTCACTATCTCGGGAAGTAGGAACAATATAGCCCGCCCTGCCTATGAGGTGGAGGCGGTCATTGAGGGAGAAGGGAGGGTGAAATTAGGTTATTACGTTAACGTTCAGGAGGTCCAGCCCGAGGCAGCAACATCGGTGCAGAGGAGGAGAGAGGGGGAGGTTGCATGAGCAAAGTAGCGGAGGTTGGAGGTTCGGATTGGCTGCGGAAGGAAGCCATGGAATTTGTGGAGGAGGACGGTGGATTGAGGCGTGAGGCTTTGGCGATTACGGGGTTGTTCGGTGGAGGTTGTCTGGGTGGCTTTCAGGAAGGAGCTGGTTTGGTTTCTGGAGCATGGGGCTTTGCAGAGTCTTTTAGGAGCCTTCAGAGCGTTTCGTAGGTTTTGAGGTAGTCGTTGGAAGTTGATATGTGAACCATCATCCGGCAAACGAGAAAATATTTGAAAGTGAAAGTCCACCAATTCCGAGTTGGAGAAAATGACAGTAATCTTTGGGCTCGTAGTCTGGCGTATAAGGGCCCTCCTCAGTATGTAGGGAAGCGGGGGAAAGGTTGAAGTTTCTTCTTGCAGAGTAAGATCTTGCGAGTAAGGGAGAGAATCGAGAGTAAGTCCGAGAGGCCGGAGAGAAAGCGAGGTGGATAGAGGAGTTGGGGGGGGAGGGGTTGGAAGCCAAAGATGTATAAATGATGGGAATTATGGAATTGCGTGTCTCAGGGGAAGTGAATAGCGGTGAGTATGGGATGTGCTACTTCTTTTTCAGTGGCTTCTAGTTTTCCGTTTTGTTTCATGACCGCTCGGAGTAGGGGTGAGTAGGGAAGCGTAGGAGTGATAGATTTTGAGCACTCTACTTTACCTTGCCTAATACGTATACTGATTCGAGGCTGCTAAGGCCGGACAAATACATACATCATCGATCACTACACTTGTATCAGCACAAACTTTGGTTTCTCTTTTCTAGAGTAAATTCCTTTTTACAAACTAGCTCTCGCTATACCAGATCAAACAAAGAAAGGAGAACACTGCATATCATAACTCTCGGTACAGTACATCAACTAAACAACGGAGAACACAGCGTATCCCTTCTAATATACCCCATTTATGTAACACCTCAAATGCTAACATCACATATTTCTTACAGAGCTTGCTCTACCATTTGGTCAACGTAGCCTTGGGTGTATTTTTGGCTTGGTGCTCGAGTCTAGGTATTGCTGGACTTGAGCCATTCTGGAGTATGCCTCTGGACAGGCTAGAGAGCAACGAGGTCAATCACTTGTGTCCGGAGAGTCGTTAAGGGTGGGGAGCTTGCATATAGGTAGAATTTCCAGGAGCGCCTCAAATGGGGGGTCGAGTTAGGATACTAGGGGATAGATCAAGTGGTGCAATTCCATGGTAAGCTGCTCGTTGAGAGCTGAATAGACATCACGGGCCGCTCGTGCCTCTTTATCGGTCTGCGATGAGTGTTAGTACCGCACTAAGTCTTGAAACTCGCCGAATGGTAACGTTCTCTAGGCAGCTTTCCGTGATCTTTGTCAGGCTTCTCTACTAGCTTTCTGACCTTTCCCCCACACCTGAGTGCAATCAAGAAATTTGTGATTTCTCCCTCTTATACCCAACCCACGAGCCCTCTAGTTATGGATTAAAAACTGGGATCTCGGGGGAGTCTGAGACATTCGCTAATAGCCGGGAAGTAAGTACAGAATATAGAGATTGGTTCTGAGGAAGTGGTCCTCTAAGGGACTTCTGGAGCCTTGATAGTGTCACCATTGAGCTCTTCCACAGCTTGCTTGTAGGTGCAGCTAACTCCTCACGGGTCCCGGAATCGCCATGGAATACATCTCTCGTCTCGGTAATCCTCATTTGAGACGCAGTCATGGCTATGGTGGAATGTTAGCCGACTGCATATCCAAGGTACAGTAATCATCAAGTCGCACCTCGCAAGGTATTTGGATACCCATTTGCTTCCTTCTGCGGCTTTGTCGCGGAAACCTCCATAGTTCTGAACTGGAGCGCTTCAGCTTCACAATCGCGATCGTTTGTCTTTAATTTTGCCTAATATCCGTTAGACAGAAAGTTGAAGAAATGAGATGGCTGAGCGAGAACCTACCAGTTCTCACCGCACCCGGGACCGCAGTCCGGTTTACCGATTTTCCCGGGCCTGAAATGGCTCATTAGCGCTGGCCTGCGACCTTGACATTAGAACCCACCTACCCAGCTCATTATCCAAATTTCTTTTTTTTTTGTTGTTTGTTATGTACTTGTGCGGAGAAGGTTGCAATTGATATGAAAGGGCTCGGAGAGTTCTTTTCAATCAGGGAAGATCTAGAAAACGGGGTGGTGAGTGAGTACAAGTGATCCAAGTTCGTCATGAGATGGCAGCGATGATCAGGCATTGTAGTGGCTCCTATTTCCTGGTGGTTGGCTTGCCAACTCCCTACTCGAAAACTCCGTTGAGTTAGCCACCTAAACTGTAAGTTTGCTGGTTAGGGTGCAGACCGACTGCCCTACCTCGAACTACTATATCTTCAGCCTTCCGCAGACTCCCAGGGGATTCCACCCTTCCCTTCCTCTCCAAGGGATCCCCCTCAAACGCCCGACTCAGGGGATCTCACCCCCTCCTCCATCAATCCCACCCGTCGGTCCTACTCTGGATCACCGGACATCCGACAACCCCGCCTACTCCTCCCTGACACGGCATACCTCTCCCTCCAGCGTTGCGAGTATGCAGAACATTTTTATCCCCCATCCTTATCCCCCACTATTATGTTGGAAGGATGACGCTGTGGGAGGATCTGAGGGATTGTCTATGGTAATGGGCTCATGGTATACTAGAAAGAACGGCTAAGAGTGACTGTCATATCCGGTGAGTGACATCATGTTCGGCAAATTACTGTCACATCCGGTATTAGTGTGTTCTGTGGTACACCATACGTGGCCACATCAGATGTGTATATAGTCCACCTGTTTTCCCTCTACCAGAGCATGCGTTAGAGAAAATATAGAGTGCACGAGCGAAGAGTCTAGGTTCTGTGTGAAATATCTTTCAATCGTCTACCACTGCGCCATACAGATACTGCTAGCGCCAACATATTATCCTCATTATTATCTTTATTCTTAACCAAGATGCCTTGTAACGATTGTGAGGAGAGAAAAGTTTGTTCAATACACTCCTACGCTCCGCAGCTTCCCTTTTCTGATTTCTGACTTGATAATTACATTCAACCACAAGCGGAAATTCATGAATCACTACGGTGCGGCCATGGCAACACGCTTAAAAGACCTCGGAGTGACGTTAGCCTACACTCTCAACGAACGTCTGGGCCAGCCCCCCACGAGCATTATTACCGAAAACTTTCCTACCGACACACGCACCACCCTCAACACCCCCGGCACCCGCAGCACCCCTACCATGCATGACACCTCCACCACCTCCACCACCCTCAACACTCTCCGCATCCGCAGCACCCCTACGACGCTTAACACCCTCACCGCCCTCACCGCCCTCACCGCCCTCACCGCCCTCACCGCCCTCACCGTTCTCACCGTTCTCACCGTTCTCACCGTTCTCACCGTTCTCACCGTTCTCACCGTTCTCACCGTTCTCACCACTCTCACTACCCCCAAAGCTCCCGACACTCCTAACCCCACCGTATATGCTGCCTCGGGCGAGATGCCCTACGTAATCGCAGCGCTGGGCGAAGAGGTACGCCGGTGGGTGCTGCGATTAGGAGCGGCTACAGCGGGCAAGCGAGACACCAGCCCCGCACCTCATTTTCGGCCAGTCATTAGCGTTCGCAACGGTCCGAGGGGACAGCCAAGAGCCCAAGACGGGACGGGACCACAACCTGCAGTCCGTCCAGGGTGGTTAAAGTGCAGGACGGCCGTCTTGGGTCGGACGGCGGGCACTACAGGGTGAGACACTTTCGTTCAGGGCAGGGGGGTTGGACGGCGGGTGGTGGGGGACTGTGGGGGATAGCAGAGGATGGTGGGGATGGCGGAGGATGGTGGGGGATTGTAGGGGATTGTGAGGGACGGTGGGTGGTGGCCGGGGACTGTGGGGGATGGTGGGGGATGGTATGGGATGGTATGGGATGGTGGGGGACGGTGGGGGACGGTGGGTGGTGGTAGATGGAGGCAGTGTTCCCAACCGTCCCGGGCAGGGTGAGTAAGGACGGCGGGGCACGGCGTCCGTCTTTGATGACGATCGCAGTCCTGTAGGTGACGGCTGGGCCCTGTAGTCTTGTTTTGGGAAACAGTAACTTCCAGTAGGGCCCGACCATATTTGGAATTGAGGGGTGTCACCTGCAGGGCCCGGCCGTCCTGAGTAAGGATTGGCGTCACCTGTAGGTACCTACATATACCCGGCACGGCCCGGCCGTCCTGACTAAGGACGGGCGTCACATGTAGAGCGCAGCAGCCACTAACAGAGCTTAGCTACTCCCATCAGAGCTTTTTCGTCATAGGTATTGCTGTCCTCATCATCTATTGGCAATGCTGTAGCTGATGAAGCTTTGGCGGAAGGCGGGTCTCATTTCTGAAGAACCATTAGTTGAAGTGGAGACCATGCTTCGAGATCTGGAGGAGAGGGCACAAAGGTTAGATCAAGAAAGTGTGATGGGTTATGATACTTTTTTATTTTTTGCACAGTTTGAGATATCTTCGCAAGGTTTTTACTTTTGTTTCTTCATAGTCTATAGTTATAATACAGCTTGCTGACTCTGACAATAGGAGGCTTATGAACAGGACATGGAAACTAAAACGGATTTCAAAACGATGAAGGCGGGGCAGCGTCTAATTGGTTGGCACGTTTCTGCCTTTGTTGTTGCCGGTACTGCTGAGTTTGGAGTAAGTCCCGCCTAACTGATTTTGAGAATCACGAGTACTAATATAATCTAGAGGTTATTGTCTACTTTTTTGACGAATGGGAAATGCATTTTCCAGCGGATGTTATCAAATTACAGACAAAAAAACTAAAAACACCGCATCGGCTCCTCCCTTGCAGTTGAAAAAGATAAATGAGCTACTACAGATGAGGTTAACTCATCCATTGTGGTACTAACATCACATTCATCCTTATTAGGGGGAAGCCAACACTAGTATGCCTTGAGAAGACTTATACAGGAATCTATTGTGGAGACAAGGATTGTCTAGGAAGGCTTGGTAATTTTCTTTATGTTTATAACAACAAAGAACTTGTTTAGGAGGACAATTGGGTATCGTGATAAATATTTGTATATACAATAACCTTATATTGTTAAGATCTCTTCTCCAATGCTTGATGATGCCTGTAAAGCTTAAGAGGCACTATGATATTTATATCCTGCATCTGCTTGTTTATGCACTACTTCTAACTACTATACAACTAAGTACCTCTCTCCAGTGATTGATAATAAAATCTTTACTATCAGAAGGTTCACTTTTATCTTCTAATAGATGGTTTTCGATTTATAAAGTCAAATATACCACTTTCTGAAACTTCAGCCTATTTGACAATTATTCCAGTAGTCTCTTGTGAGTAAACAAAGTGGCCAGCTTATGGGTGGTATTTCTTAGGGGGTCTGAAACAGTAAAATTCGTTGCCAGGTGGCTGAGTGACTTGTATACTGTTTAACTGAGCTCTCATTAGTCAAAGTAAGAACCCTGTAAGTGGCCGAGTAACTTAACCACAATGGCGAAGTTACTCATCTACCTGGCAACAAACTTTACTGTTTCAGACCCCCCAAGGGATACTAATGTGCAATGTAGGCTCATGAGACAGTATGCCAACACTTTATGTCTACCACCTACTAGGTCCTCTGAGTCTGAGCACCTGCAGCTCAATCCATCTCACATTCAAGGAAATCACCTCTAGTAGGATCCTGTTTCTAGAATTAACAAATATTTGGTGTGTTTCAGATAGTTCTTGGTGTTATTTTTATCCCCCATGGCCTTCAGTGTAACTGGTACAGGTACTCGGTATGGAGTTTTGTTTTGTATTTTGTTTTGAGAATCGCCTGAGTGCTTGGCTTTTTTTTCAGTATTGTTTGATACTTAGTTTTATTTTATGTTTTGTTTTAAGTATCATTTTGATACTTAAGTAGTTTTACTAAAGTGTATCGATTAATATCTTTGCTTAGGTTTGTTCATGCTAGACCTGAACAAATTTGTATATTTAAAGACTGCCTGATTGTACAATGGAAAAGGCTGGCTTTGACAGACAGTATTTTAATAGACTTGGTTGCACTGTTACTCTTTGTTTTCTCAGTACATCTTTGAAGACTTGTATAGTTTTCAGCGATTACCTTCTCTCTGGTAGGGCACGCCACTTGCCAGTTATTATACCTTGTCCTAAAATGTAATTAGTACCTTGCAAACACCTTATACTTTTATATCTTTACCAAGTAGTTAAGAACCTGTCACCAGACTTAGGCCTTATCAACCTGTTGACATCTACATCAGAAGGCGAGGAGAGAGAAGCAGCAGAATCACATCACATTTGGCTTCGTCTCAACACCAACATGGAGTTATTGACAACTCGGAGTGAGAAGAAGATCTGAAGGAAATACCATACAAGAAAGAGATAACCCAAGTGTTCTGCTAAAAAGTAAGACAAACTTGTAAACATGGAAGCACCAAGTCTCTTGGTAGAATTCCCACCTAGTCTGACAAAGAAACCTACATTGAACCTTCTGATAACCCAAATCGAGCGGTAAATCTGATATGGCTAGTGCAGGAGATGAACCTTCAGGAGGAGGAAAATCAAGGACTCAACCTGAGGAACAAGAGAAATTTGAAATACCCAACATACTAGGAAAAAAGCTTCACCTATGACCGAAGTTCTCATGTGAAGGAAAAGATCTCAAACCCTAAGGCTTTGACTGATGGGCAACTGAGCTTACACATTACCTTATTATGAAAAATGTAGATGTGGAAATACCTATGAGTGTATTATATATAGCATCATTCTGTGAAGGAGGGGCAATGGATGTGTACTTCTAATGCTATAAGGAATATGATAGAAACCAAAACCTGAAAGAAATAACAATACTTGATTACCTCAAGTATCAATTTCAATTCTCTATCACCAATGACCTATTATACAATAAATTGATTGAGTTTTACAAAGTCAATGGAGTACAGGTAGAGTGAATTATGGATGTAATCATGGACCTCCGGGTATAAAATAATTGAAAGAAGAAAGGAAGCATCTTAAGTTATATCCTGAGGTGACCGTACTACGATACCATGTATTCTACCCTCGGGTGAGAAGTGGAACCACTCGAAGAAGATGGTGATGATTGTAATGATCCCTCTCTGGATAGTTAATGCTTGGCGATGGGGAACGATACTTCTCTTCCTGTCTTCTTCTTCCTTTGACTTACGATAGCTCTAGGCCTCTGCCTACGTTAACGATAGTACAAGACCCTTGTCTTCTACCGGGAATGCCTATCGTAAGCTTTATCTAACTCTTCTTCGTAAAGCGCCTTCTTTGGTGTAACGATAACGTTGCAATAAAGATAAAGATCGTAAAGGTGTTTTATATTCATTAAAGTAATAAGTAGGAAAAGTACTTAGAACAAAGCGTGAAGAACCTATCTTCCTCTGCCGCATCAGCCTCCTTATATAGTGTTCTTCCCGCCTTTAGTCATGTGACCTAAAGTGGTCACATGTGCGAAACTAAATCATAACAAACTAGTCATATGACCAAAGTGATCACATGCTTAAAACCCATGACCTCATGGTGAGGTCATGTGCAAAACTCATAAACCAATCATAACGCAATAAACAAGTCATATGACTCGACTGAGTCATATGCACTAAACCCATGACATCATAATGATGTCATGTGCGAAACATAAATCATATGAGCAAAGGCTTACCCGTAAGGCACGCTCGTAAGGCATACTTGTCAGGCGCATGTCCGATGACTCATACTTGAGCCATGTGCGAAAGCATCACAAATCCCACACGTAACAAATCATATAACCCAAATAGGTCATATACGTGAAACAATAACATACCTGTGACTCATAACCATGTGTCACGTGAAAACCCTTTCCTCGCTAAGCCACGTTCGTGACAATGATATGTTAACAATAATCGCAAAGGCAGTACAAAAGAATGCTGTACTTTATAAAACTAAGGTATACAAGACCCAGGCCTTCTTCAGTAGTACTAGGCTATCCTGACACAATCTTTCTAATAACTCTGAAGAAGAATTACCAAGATCATTTAAGAAGAAGCTGAAATCAACTAAGAAATCCAAAAGCAAGAAGGGTAATTGCTTTGAATGTAGAAAAACTAGACATATGGTAAAGAATAGTCCCTCTAAGAAGAGCAAGAGAAAAGTAATTAAACAAGACATATTAGCTATCGACATTAAAAGCGATAGCAATAATATCCAAACTACAGAATATGAGGAAAGACCTATTGGATAGCTTGATATACAATGTAACAGTGTCTAACTACCCTTCGCATTTAGACCCCACAGTACTCTAGAAGGCGTGATCATGATCAATAGTGAGATGGCCTGTGTCTTGTTTGCTATAGGTACAATTGGAACAGATATGATTAGTAATGCTTTCATCTTAGTTTATAGTCTTCTAACCTGAGACCTTTACAAACCCATACCAGTCAATCTAGTAGTCAAAGGTCATGATCTACAGGCCACAAGACTTGCAGTATAAGTATCCAACTTGAATCCACTACTCTACCCCTACAAGAAATCATAGTAAGAAACCTAGGTAAATAGAATACCTTGAGTGGGATGCTATTCCTAAGCGGCCATGAAGCTATAATGAAATGTGGTGAATCTACTATTGAGTTCCCAGAATGGAAGGTCAGAATTTCATGTAAAACCAACAATAGGAGAATGCTAAGCAACAGTCTATAAAGCATCTGCTCAACCCCAGTTGGATGATTATTGTGAAGTATTTCTGGACCTGATTCCAGAGGAACGACCACTTATGTGAGAGGTTAACTACTACATCTGCCTATGGGACCCTTCTAATCAAAAGAACCAACCAACCTACTCCATTCCCGATGCATACAAAGACTAATTATACAATTAGATAAATCAGGATAAGAGAAGAGGAATGATCTACTGAGTAGAAATACCAGGTGCTGTATACCTGTTCATCCAATCTAAAGCAGATGGTATAAGAATCTGCTCCTTGATTGATTTCAAATTATAGAATGATAACACTGTTATGGACAGTTCTACTATTCCAAATTAAACCTGGATTTTAAATGTAGTTGGACAGGCTAGATTCTGAAGCAACATTGACACAAGCAATGCTTATTTTCAAATTAGGTTAAATCCTGAAAGTGAACACTTAAACAGTTTAAGACCCTCTTTGGAGGTTTCATTAGCCGAGTTATGTTACAGGATAATATGAATGATTCCATTACCTTCATGCAAATTATAGAAAATCTGCTAAGTGAATAGCTCTATCACTTTGTATAAATATACATTGACAATATCCTCCTCGACTTGATCTCTGAGGAAGGCTATATATATAATATCAGATTTGTATATATGAAGTTAAGAAATGCTGAATTCTATGCTAGCTGAATAAATCCATTCTATTTGCCAATAAGCTTGAGATCCTACAGTATTTTGTAGACAGTGAATGAATACATGCTGTCTCTGGAAAGATATTGTATAATATTCAAACAGAGTAGACAACACGCTAGAATCAGAAAGAACCCATGCAGTTCCAGGCACTTGTCAACTACATCTTCCTATTTCTACTGTACTATGCCACTTTTACAACACCACTCATGGACCTTACTGGCAATGGGGAAATTGGTCTGGACCCCTACTCATGATCAACCCTTAAACAACATTAAGGAGTTGATTAAAACTGCCAATGTTATATGGCCTATTGACTATAGTAAACTGAAACCAATATGGCTGATTACTAATACATAGTAGGTTAGAGTTGGAGCATAGGTTGGACAAGGACAATTGCCTGAATTGGCAAGACCAGTAGCATTACACAATAGGAAGTTTATAAATTCACAAATAAAGTAGAGAACTACAAACAAGAAGGTCCTTGTAGTAATTGATACTCTTGCCACTTTTAACCACATCCTAAGGGGCAACAATTTTACTAGTATTACAGACCGCCAACCCGTTATGAATCTGAAAGCTGACAAGATTCCTGGGTGGAGAATATGATAGATAAAAGCAATTAGTAAATGCAATGCAAGAATCATCTACACTCCTGGAAGAACCAACTATTTAGCTGACACTCTCTCCCACATTTATGAAAGCCAAGCACTCTGAAACTATCCTCTTGTTTATGACAATACTAGACAAAGTGTAGACAGTCATGACGACACCTTCTATAAATAAAAACAAATGACCGCTATACTCAGTATGACCCCTCCCACTGCTTCCTTCTCCTGTACCATGTATAGAGTAGCTGAAGCAGAATTTAATGGGGGCACTCTCTGAGAAGATAGATCCTGAGGTTGCGACGGTACATAGAGGAATTCTTCTGCCAATGAGAATAAATATAATAGATTTCAAAGTTTCAGCAGCAGAGTTTGAAGAAACATAACAGTAAAACTTAATATTTTTAAGCCACAGCATTACTCAATTAAGTCTAGATCTCGAGAGGTAGTTAATTACCAGAGTGGAGGAGAACTCGAATATACTTCAGTAAATTTCATATATGGCCAGTTGCAACAGGGCCACTACTCAGAGTTTATAAGCACTGAACTCCCATGGGCTGTTTAGCTAACCTGTACAAATCAGACCAAAGATTCTCCTTAGGGAACTAAACTACTTTGTGATTTGCTAACATTCATATGATAGAAGTGTTTTAGCAGCTACATCTACAATACAACTTCAGGAGTAAAAACTCTTCTTATAGTAGACATATCCGTAGCAGGCAGTCATGCTCTAATAGATGTAATACTAACTATAGAACTCTCTACCCATATATACTGAGTACTTTACAAGCATCAGCAGATTCTAAACATCTATCCAGTTCTACTCTATTTCATATCATTCTAGATGATAGTGATATTGCTCTTCCGATTGACTTCTTTGAATATTGACTACCAATACGGGCTACCCACAGTGAACCCTCCTAGAATTAGATCTCAGGATAACCTCAGACTAGTATCTCAGAGTCGTTAATGATTCTCTGATACTATTATACTTCTGGAGCAATGGACTTCAGTTATCTCACCGATAGGCCTCTGGTAACTACACATACTACTACCAACTTCAGAGTGGTATTACTCTGTCAGTTTTAGTCTATATGGCATGAAGCTACTAGGAGACCATTTTCCATGTTTACCTCTACCGCCTATTATATCATGTAGACTACCTCCCATTGGATAGACAGTGTGAGAATATATAGAGTTACATGAGCGTCTTTATTCTTCGACATTTAATGGACCTACAGCAACTCTCTAGGCTGTAGCCCATGATACTAGAGACTTATAACGGGACTGGAAGGAGGTCTTAGCCACTATACTTCCAAGTTACAGTCTGCTGGGAGCTCAAATGGTTCTGCAGGAGTGATCTGCACAATCTGAGAATCAGATACTGAATGTATTTTCGCATAACAAACAATCTAGTAGCTTCCTCCAAAGCCTTGCATAACAAGTTACATTTAAGGTAGGGTAACTTGTCTCTATAGTAGCGTAACACAGGGTACAAGGAAGTGTAACTCTGGTTCGAAGGTACATTAACTCTACCTGGACTTACTGTTGAGCAATTCAGGGTTACTTCTAAATTGACTACTTGGATAATCCTGTCCAGTAGGGTAACCATTACTTCTTACTAGTACCTATATACTTCTTAGTATGGTATAGCATGTCTAACTGAGGTACCTAACCATTAATACCTCTGCAGGGCAGACTATAGTCAGCCACTATTCCTACTGCCCTACTTTCTTGACACCTGTATGAGCATAGATTTGCCTAACTGTAATAGTACTTCATGGCCTCCCATTAAACTAGTAAAGTCATAAAATCCTATATCCTTCTTGAAGTAATGATGCAGATAAAGCAGGCTCAAAAACAGATGCAATACAGAAATGAGTATATGTAGACTAGGTTTTGGATTGAGATGGCTATAGCGGCTACAAAGTAGATAAGTATACAATAAGGAATGTTTATACAACAGAATAGTAACACTCAAGCTCTAGTTAAAGCAACATTGCAGCTGGAAGAGACTGCCTATTCTGAGTACTAGACTGATGAAGACAAGGATATGGTCATGAGTGCGGCATCTCCTATGGAGAAGAACCTCTAAGTCAACTTTGCAGAAATCTTAACTACAATGTTGACCAACGTTCAATATTAGGCATACTTGACTGAATTAGGAGTAGAGATTGTAGGTTAACAGCTTTAAGTGCTAGTCTTTCCTTGTCATTCCCTTCTACAAACACAGCTAGAAGAAGCACTTACTCAGGATCTTAACAGAGAAATCGACAAACCCATAGTCCTGCTTCAGACTCTCATCGGGGAGATAGAAATTATAAGATCGATAAGTCTAACATTCCACCTCTACATCTGCAAGAGGGCCATGATTAGGTAGTTATGCTAGATGTTACCAATATTTCAACGCTGTTTACAAATGTCCCCGTACCTGACTGCCACTACCAAGCAGTAGTTAATACACCCCTGCCAAGGCGGGGGGAATTTACCTGTTATTATTGTTACTATATATGTACTTTTATTCTGTTTTCTTTCATTTTCTTTCTTTCTCCTTACTTTTTCTTTTTACGTTTCTTTTCATCTTACTTTCTTTTTTTCCTTCCCTTGTTGTTTTATGGAAGTCAATATCACGAATACTATATTGGGATTATGTTTAGTGATGAGCGGGTTTTGTTGCCCTGAATTGGTATGTCTGTTAGAGCAACATCATGTCTCCTTGTTTTGCTGCCTGTTACCTTACTCTTCTTCTCTCCCCTCCTCTCAGCTATTTCTTTTCCTTTCCTCCTTTCTTTTCTCTTCACGCAACCTGTTATCTCTTCTTGTACATCGGTCTACTCAACAAGTACACTCAGACCTGTCCTCCAGTTAGGCCATTATCCCGTATCCCTCTATTCTGCTGACGTATAAAGTATGATGTGGCTGTAATTACA
>NW_003299140.1:350937-353047 GCF_000151645.1 Tuber melanosporum | reverse complement strand
ATCTGTCTCGAATTCCCTGTCCAAGTGGTGTGTACTTTGGAAACCTAGCCGACCCACCTGTCCTGTTACAATTATTGTACCAGCCCCTCTCCCTTTGATGTCGAGTATACCTGGTACACCCAGGAAACCCACTGATATAAATACTTTCTTTGAGAAGCTTAGGTAAAAATGGTAGAGAAGAGGAAGTAATACACTGGGGGAAGAACAGATATGATAGCCTTTGTCACTAGGAGTTATGACCATCTGTTATACAGGTTATCTGGTTGTAGGAGGGCCTCACTTTCCAAGGACGATACATTTACTCAACTGTTCTAAGAGTTGTTCGAGTCAAGTGTATGTGAATCCAGAGAAAAATCATCTGAAGATAAAAAGGTCAGACATTGTTATTGTAGTTCACAGTTCTACATAGGACCTCTTGCACTGCTGAAAAGCTCTCTGGAATTTCAGCAGTTAGTACAGGGTTGGTATGGCATGAGTATAAGCTGTTTGACAGCTGCTTCTTTGCCTGATCTGCCTCCAATGCCTTTGTCTAGTTAGGGGGTGGTTCCATAAAGGGAAGACAACATGACAGAGAAGAGTTCTTTGATAAAACAGATAAACTGCCTGGAGGCCACAGTGGAAATACCAGTGGTGGTGGAGCTCAAATCCTGCCAGGCAGAAACATTGGCGCTAGTGACCCGGGGGATTCCAGTTCCTCCAGTAAGAGTGACGATAGAGATGCTAACTTCATACCTAATTTCTCAGAATTCTTGTGATAGCGAAAGCCAACCCAGTCTGAGAAGAAGAAGAGAAGTTATGATCAACAGGCACATAGGTTACTACAGGCTTCGTTAACACAGAATGGAGTACATGAGAATGTTAAGTGCAGTGCAGTGCTTATTTAGGCTTTCCCAAGAATAAGCCTAAGAAGTCTAAGAAAGTGGATGATATAACCTCTTTCAAAGGAGATACTACTAACACTCAGTGGTTTATTAGTGATGTGAAAATCAGATTAGAGTACTTCTGAGAATTTGTTATGGAAGATATGGATAAAATCAGCTTAGTTATCCCTCTTCTTCTGGGTACTTGTAAAACTTGGTACATGGGCCTATACCTCTACATCAATAAAGATAGTCTATACCAGGTAGGTATTCCATTTGATCCTAGTAACGAGTTTCATACATAGAAAGGATTCTGGAGATGGTTAATAGTAGGTTTTGGTGTACGTGTTAATGGGAACCGTACTCTAAGTGAGTAGAGAAAAGTGTAGATGAAGGCTGGTCAGTAGACTAGTACTTAGACTCAGTAATAGATCTCACTGTTTAATTAGACTATATAGACGGAAAAATAATCAGGGACGTTATCTGGATAAAAATAACATGCTAATTCCAGAATATCTGGACTCAGAAAATACCCTATCCTACTGAAGTGTCTAAATATATCGACCTTCCGTGGAAGACTAGCCACGCCTGACAAGAAAGTCTCTCTTTCTGTAAAACAGTTACTAAAAGCCAAAGTGAGACTCAGGAAAAGAGCGAGAAGAGGTTATCAACCCCAAGAAAACAACTAAAGTGGAAGGAAATGGGTTGGAGTAAGACCAATCTCAGGTGTATCTTATCTTCTGCTAGTGTAATAACAAAGTAAGGAAATTCTGAATATTCTCCTATGAATGAGAATATCATGCATAAGCTTATGGATAACCAAAAAAATGAGTCGTGATGCACATGATGTAGAAAGTCCAGTCATCTTTGGTGGAAATATTTTACTGATAACCAAGTTGTTAGTTCAGTCAAAGGCATTGAGTGAATAACCAAGTAGCAAAAGGCTGAAGATTGTAAAGTCAAGAAGTATCAAACAATAAAGTTGGTCATATCAAAGTACTATTTTCAAAGAAGTTACTGGAAGTTCAAAGACCATCTTCTGAGATCATGGAGGTTGATGCAATTGATGAGGAATAGGTATGTACAATTCTTTCAGATAAAATAAGATAATACTGACCTAACTAAAAGAAGTTATGTGAAGGACTCCAAGAGTGTGAAAAGCCAGAGAAATATATGCAGTCGATATAGACTGATAGGACCGCTTAGATATTCTGGGCTGCCATAGTCTGTGAAGGAACAAGGCTGGGGGA
>NW_003299140.1:347704-350787 GCF_000151645.1 Tuber melanosporum | reverse complement strand
AAGAGCAGGCCACCTACCAACCATCGTATCTATTACCGATAACGTGATTAGCACCATGCGAACACGTTACAAGCACCTAGTATAGCAATCCACTCCAGCCGGGCGAGCCCCTGGCATACCAATATCCCAGCATAGTAAGCCCCCTATGCTGAGTCAGTGAGTACTCAGCATAGTGAGCCCCTGACATAGTGAGCCCGAGCCCTCCAAACATAATGATCTCCAGGCATACTGATCCCCCAGCATAGTATTAGAAATACCAGAACCCGATACCTAAGAACTACCCTAAGTGGAGTAACCCCACTTGGAATCAGAATCTCTGGTCTCCAACACCCCCCTCCGGCTCCCTTATGGGGCCCACGCGTTATCATATATATCAATCTCAGTTGCGTCCTGCGACTATATTATCACAGAATTGAAGGTGTTAGAATAACACCATATATGTAACTGGTACGGGTACTCGGTTACTTGGTTTTGTTTTATGTTTTGTTTTAAGTATCGCTTTGATACTTGGTTTGTTTTAAGTATCATTTGATACTTGGTTTTGTTTTATGTTTTGTTTTAAGTATCGCTTTGATACTTGGTTTGTTTTAAGTATTGTTTGATACTTGGTTTTGTTTTATGTTTTGTTTTAAGTATCGTTTTGATACTTGGTTTGTTTTAAGTATCATTTGATACTTAGTTTTGTTTTATGTTTTGTTTTAAGTATCACTTTGATACTTAATTAGTTTTACCAAAGGGCATCGATTGATACCTTTGATTAGCTTCGTTCATGCTAGACATGAACAGATTTGTGTATTTAAAGACCACCTGTTTCTACAATAGAAAAGGCAGACTTCGACAGACGCTATTTCAATATACTTGGTTGAACGGTTACTTCTTTGTTCCTCAGTACACCGTTAAAGCCTCCTTGAATTCTCAGCTCTCGCATCCTCTTTGGAAGAGCAGGTCACCTGCCAACTATTGTACCTTTACCGATAACGTGATTAGCACCTTGCGAACACCTTACATTTTTTTAACCTCAGTAAGTGGTTAAGAACCTAGCACCAGATTTAGGCCTGATCAACCTATTGATATCTATCTCAGAATGCTAGCGGAGAGAAGCGGCAGAATCACGGCACATTCGGCTTCGTCTCAAATCCAACATGGAGTCGTTCACCACCAGGAATGGGAATCAAATCCCATGACAAGACCTTACAAGAAAGAAACAACCCCGGTGCTCTGCGAAGGAGCTTGGAGAACCTGCAAACACGGAAGACACACAACCTCCAGGAGAATTCCCTTTTACTCTAGCAAAGAAGCCTTTCTTTGAACCTCCAATCGACCCCGAATCCAGTAGCGAATCAGATATGGCTAGTAGAGGAGGAGGGCCTGCAGGAGGAGGAATATCTTGAGCTAGGCCTGAAGAGGAGGAGGTACCTGCAGTATTCGAACCTGCTAAGTTCAAACTCCACCTCCAAGTGAAGTTTACAGGAGAAGGAAAAGACCTGAAACCTGAAGCCTTGGACCGATGGGTAACAGATCTCACACACTATCTCCTCCTACAAGGGAAAGATATGAAAGACCCTACAAGGGGACTATACATTAGATCGTTGTGTGAAGGAAAGGCAACTGACGCATACTACCAATGTTATAAGGAATACGGCAGAAATGTGAGATTAAGAGGATCCACAGTTCTCGATTACCTGAGAGTGTTAGGCGGAGACAACTTGATAGACTTCAAGATTGTCTAGGCCAATCGAGATTCGTTTTTGTAGACGGAGATTGTCTAGGAAGGCTCGGACTTGGCTTGTTTTGTTTATGACTACTAGGAGCGAAGTAAAGTAGGTAAAGTAGGGTAGAATCGTAAAAACAATATTATATTGTTAAGGTCTCTTCTCCGTTGCTTGATGATGTCAAAAGCTTGGGAGGCACTTCGATATTTATATTCCGCGTCTGAGTGTTCGCGGACTACATCTATTTATAATACAACTATGTACTTCTTTTAATCGTAATTCACAATGTCGAGTTTTCTTCCCAGGTGTGAATACCTGTGGTTCCCGAAACCCATCACACCCTCTTCAGTAATTACGATATTTCTTCTTAGGAAACGTACTGTCTCCAATAGTAATATCCCGATTAGCAGAGTTTTTGAACTTATAACCTAGTTCTTAAGTCGAACTGAGTTGGCTCCAATTGTCTTCGCCATTGATAAAATCATCAGTTTTATCCACGGCTATATCTGCAAAGGTGGTCGTCATTACAATCATCGTAGGTTGTCTGACTACGATCCTTTGTAACTCCATACTCAACCGATAGATTTTCTCTGGATGACTTCCTATCAACTCGCAGGAAGCTAGTCCACCAGATTGGTAATTAATCCCTCGGTCGGCAACTCTTGGTTGCTCTCTGGGTAATAGGTTTCAGTAACCGTTGTAGTATCGAGGATCACTCCATGATTACGACGTGTTTAGAAACCCAGTTGCAACACTCCGTGAAGTTCATTGACTTCTTTGAGAGTGTTTTTTAGAGTTCTAGACTCTTCTGGTGGATGTAAATGTATTGGTCTCTAGTAGAGATCCTTTACCATTTGATACCATCTCTTTACGCGAAATCGTCCCATTACCTACGACCCGTACCAAAGGTATCATGTCTTTGGAGCCGAGTAACTCTCTCTGAGTATTTGATGGAATTACGCCATTCCACTTCCCAAACCTAGCCGAAGGTCCCCTCTCATGTATCCTGCAAACAAAGTCCGGTCGGACGGACGGCGGCAATGTATATAGTGTTATTCTACCACCTTCAATTCTGTGATAATATAGTCACAGGACGCAACTGTGATTAATATATATGATGATGCGTGGGCCCCATAAGGGAGCCGGAGGGGCGTGTTGGAGACCAGAGATTCTAATTCCAAGTGAAGTTACCCTACTTAGTCTGGTTCCAAGGTATCGGATTCTGGTATTCCTAACAGAAAGGCTGATTCCAATCCTCCATCACTGTTAGGAATACCAGAACCTGGTACCTAGGAACCACCCTAAGAAGGGTATCCCCATGGGGCCCGGCTGTTTCTGAGTGCGCGAGGCAACAAGTTGTGTGCTAAAGCC
>NW_003299140.1:342780-347471 GCF_000151645.1 Tuber melanosporum | reverse complement strand
GCAGTGCTTTTATACTGACAGATGCCAGTCCCGCTCTCCTAATCTACTAGATACGAATACATTTACATCCACCAGAAGAGTCTAGAACTCCAAAAGACACTACCAAAGAAGCGAACAAACTTTACAGAGTGTTGCAACTGGGTTTCGGAACACGTCGTAGCCAGGAGGAGATTCTCAATACTATAATGGTTACTGAAACCTACCACCCAGAGAGCAACCAAGGGTTGCCGACCGAGGGATTAATTACCAATCTGGTGGAATAGCTTCTTGCGAGTTGATAGGAAGTCATTGCAAGAAAATCTATCAGTTGGATATGGAGTTACAAAGGATCAGAGTCAGATGACCTACGATGGTTGTGATGACGACCGCCTTTGCAAATATAACCGTGGATAAAACTGATTATTTTATCAATGGTGAAGACAATTGGAGCCAACTCAGTTCAACTTAAGAACTAGGCCATAAGTCTAAAGACTCTGCTAATCGGGATATTACTATTGGGGACAGCACGCTTCCTAAAAAGAAATATCGTAATTACCGAAGAGGGTGTGATGGTTTTCAGGGTCCACAGGTGTTCGCACCTTGGAAGAAAACTCAACATCGTGAATTACGATTGGAGAAGTACATAGTTGTATGATAAATAGATGTAGTCAGCGAACACTGAGATGTGAAATATAAATATCGAAGTACCTTCCAAGTTTTAGATATCATCAAGCAACGGAGAAGAGACTTTAACAATATAATATTATTTTTACGATTCTACCCTACTTTACCTATTGTACTTCGCTCCTAGTAGTCATAAACGAAACGAGTAAAGTCCGAGCCTTCCTAGACAATCTCCGTCTACAGAAACGAATCTCGATTGGCCTAGACAACCTTGAAATCTATCAAGTTGTTTCCGCCTAACAGTATATTGTTAGATTTCCTTGTTACCAAGGCTCTCTAATCGGTTACCACTTGCATGCATTTGATTCACACTTTCAGTGAAGTCATTGATATTACGGTCAGCCTAGATACCCTTGAAGAACTATCTCGAACCAATTCAATTTTTGAGCCACTGACTAAGGTACACTTGCCATCTATCGGTCAATTGTTTTCTAGCCAGTTTGAGCTTACAGAAGTACCATTTCTATTACAAGAGGCTCCTTCATGGTATACCGACCCCAACTTAGTTCCTACCGAGGAACAATTTCAAAGAATATACGAAACCTGGTATGGACCAGAATTCAGTTGGAAACCCTTCCTTGACTGGGATACCAGCGAGGAAAGCTCTCTTAGCAGCAGGTTTTCTGCTACTATACCTCTAGCGTGGAGACTCGGAACTCATCCGAACTCCCATTAAAACCTATCTCCTCCTACCACACAACGCGGCTAGGATACCAAGTCTCCCGCTGTATATTCTAATTAAACAGAAACCTCCCAGGATGCGCGCTCCATAGCCCGCTTACAAGAAAAAGAAGCTCTCAAACGTGCAAGGGAGATGGCTCAACCTCCTGAACACAACCTTCCATCAGAACCAATGGATACCTCGGGAGATGATAACTCTACAAGTTGCAGTCATTCTTCCTCTCTCCCTCCCGCTCTTTGTAAACCTATTGGAGGACAAAAGGGCAGGGCTTACAGTGTTCCTCCATTCTCAAGAGTCCCTTCTCCCGCTTCACAATCTACCATACCACATCCAAATACCCATGTAGCAGATCTCGCAAGACTTGCCACTAGGGTAGGAATTGTCATAGGTCAAATCCAACAAGACATATCAACCAGTATTGATACTGCCAATATTGCCTTTGACACCGTATCAGCAGATTCTCAAGCCAACGCATGAGGAGTGATAGCAGTCCCGCAACGATTGTTGGAAGGACATGATTTACATGACAATGACATTGCTATTATGTTACGCCAGTGTACAATGGTAGCAGTGAATGTCCGAGAGATTTAAGAAAGAATCAATAGGGAGATTACCGCCAAATTATCAGCACAAGATGCACGACAAGAGCAGTATGAAGAGGTAACCACCCAACTGCAGCGAGAAGCTCTAGAACGAGACCTCACTCTAGAACGTGCTTTCCAAGAGTTCAGAGTACAACAGATCCAACAAAATACTGCAATGCGAACCTTGATATCCAATTTGGCCGCACGGCAAGAAAGGGACTCGGAACGGTATTGCGACTTTACCCGCACCATCCAGAAGGATCAAGTCCACATATCCGATACCCTATCACTAGTTCTTAACAAGCTTAAGGTACTAGATAGTGGACAACCAGGTGGTCGGCACGCTATGTTGGAATCAGTTCCAGAAGAATGGGAAGAGACTGCAGAATGGGAAGAACCTGAGGAAATCCCTCCTCGAGACAAAGGGAAACAGAGAGAAGGAGAACTTCCGATTTCTTTAATATCGGGTGGCGACCCGGATGATGGGAGTGATGATAGAGATGACGATGGAAATGGAGGAAAACGTGGAGGAGGACCATCTAGATTCAGATGGGGACTAACCCCTGAACAGCGTAGAATAGCTGATGTACTTGCAGAAGCATTAGCTCAAATGGTTAAACGACTGGCAGACCCACTCCCATTTTCGAAGCAAAGACCAGTCAATGCGTTTACTATTGGTTAACCCAATGTGTAGACTACTTTGAGCAAAACCCAAGAATCTGGGATGATGATCAAGAACGCATCATCTACGCCCTGGGTAGAACAAAAGAGGATCAGGTTAGTCCAATAGCCATATAGTATTGACGGGCAATGGATAGTCTCCGAGGAGAAGAACACGATCCGGAACTATCTTCCTAGACTCACTTTGAGAACGAATTTACTAGTCAGTATGCCTCTCGCGAAGAAGGACGAAAGGCCATACGGGATATAGAATATGTGAAGTACAGAAATGATATTCAGACCTTCATGGGGAAAATGCATAATCTGAATCTCCACGTCCGATTAATGGGACCAGCCTGGAGAATGGCATGTGATAGGAAGTTGCCCTCCAAGATTAGGTGGGGACTCTTTTTAAACAAGTATGATACTGATGCCGAATGGGAAAAGGCGGTCCGGGAAGCAGGAAGGGATAAGGAGGAACAACAGGAATGGGACCATCGAGACCGAGACCAATCGAAACCTGTAAGGACATCTTCAGACAAGAAACCTGCGGACAAAATTCAACTAAAGGAAAAAAGGGAGAAACCCATCATAAAGAAGAAAAAGTGGTCCCTCCAAGAAAGGAAAGCGGGGACTAGAACCCAATAAACTGGTAAAGAAATCCACTGGAACAATGAAGTTAACATATACAAACTTCAAAGCTGCCCACGAAGGAATTCCCCAGTCAACTATTTATAAAAGAAAGCGGGATGGCAATTGTACTTGTTGTGGTAAGAAAAACCACAACTACAAAATCTACTGGGGACAAATTCAGGTGTCTAGAACAAGGGCGGATGACCACCCATTCAAGACACTAAGGCCTAGAAGGGTGGTAACAGTTAACCGTCGCAGAAAAATATCTGCTGCCCAAGTTCCAAAAGGTAATAAACTCTGGGAACTAGGTGATGACAAAGAGATGACTTAAGTCATCTCATTCGTACCCACAACTACGGTGTTCGGGTAGTCTAGAAGAGATATAATCTCTAGGAATCGAAATTAATGGCAAATTAAGAGGACGTCGAAGCGAAGAAGGCGACCTTACGATCATGACCTGAGTGGAAGTACACATATCCTTCTTGCCGCAAGGACAAGGAGATTAATATAGGGCAGTGTACACATTGGCGGCGCCTCTATGCTTCCCATGGGAGTGACACAACCTCACCCTAATAACCTAACACATGACTATTAGGGTAGTCAGGCACGTGATCTGGATACTGAAAGGTTTCCAATAAAGACCAAAGCCTAGACAGGAAATAGACAGCACCAAGGGTTCTGAAAGGAGCGACAGTAGGGCTAAGATGAAGGATCTAGAGGATAAGCAAAGCACATCTTCGATCTACATGAGAAATAGGTACAAGAGCTCTAGAACCTACCTTTAGTTACTTCTTCTTAGGTGCCGTGCTGGTACTAAACAGAACTCAATAAAGTGAGGATACTGTCTACGGTTAAGCGAGGGTGGAGAATAAGCCAGGGAAGGTTATCAAGGATACAGCCGACCAGCTCTATGCACCCGGCTTTTGTTTCCATGATATCTAGACGATGGCAGAGACCCCCTGGATTGGTTCCACAGAAAGTAAAAGTGGAAGGTATGGGAACCCCTCGGTAGGGGGTAAAGACTGCTAGTAATAGGCTGCCTGATATACTAAGTAGAAACAAGTTTTTCTGAGGAGACCTAAATGGTCAAAACTGTGTGGGTGCGGTAACAAACATCACAGTTGTTATCAAACCTCAGATGTGGAAACAACAAAACAATGATTTGATGCCTTACCTAAAAAAGCGCGCTTTTAGCGCACTAAAGCCTACAAGATATGATTGTCCTGAGGAACATGCTTACATTCACATTATAAACCCGAATCGTCAGTGCTACAGAATACGAGTACTATTAAGTTCTGGATCCAATGTGTTCCTAATCAACAAAGAACTCGAAAAAAATTTAAAATCCCATTCACAGAGAGACCGAATCCAGTTAACATTCAAGGCTTTGATGGAATATCAACTCCATTGGGAGGAAAGTTCTACACACACCCTATTTGGCTTGAAATAGGACGAAATAATTCCCTTGG